>NC_030684.2:24187166-24487166 GCF_000004195.4 Xenopus tropicalis | reverse complement strand
ATCCGCCAAAAACAGGAGGTGACAGGCAGCAGCTGTAGGTCGCAGACGAGTCTATAAGCAGCACATGAAATAAAGCGCTGGATTTTTATCAGAAAAAGTATAATAATGGCAAAGAAAAAAAAAGAAAATACTTCTCCAGAAAAGCTTAACAATGGCTTACTATAAAGATCCAAGATAAACACTATTATTTTTTTTAAGGTAAGGGTGCCACTCTGCACAATAATGTAACTATTTGTGCCAGGGCCCGGGTGCAGGCTGTGCAGCCAGGATCCCCCCTCCAGACACAGTTTTCAGCTGGTCCTTAGGGGGTGCAATCGCACCCCCAGTAGTTTCACCCCTGCCTCTGTTGGATTACATATATATGTACTACCCTGCCATGATAACTGTATAAGACTAATGCCATATGGGGCTGATTCTCAGCCTTGCATATAAGTGCAGGGAGAGAATCAACAGATCCACGGGCATCTGCTCAGTTGTGTGTCTGCCGGGACCAGCGTCGCCTGGGTGCAGACACACTAAGCAGATTTAAGTGGCAAAACACAAGATTATGGCTACTGCCACAAGGGACTGATTCTTGGCCTGCGGATAAATGCAGGCTGAGAATCAGCCCCCACGCTGCCATCAGCCCTCTCCTGTGTCTGCACCCTGAGCCACTGCGTCGGCCAGGGTGCAGGTTTACAGAGCTTATGCATTTTAACACTGAAATCTGTCTGTGTGCCTGCACCCAGCCCCACGCAATAGCTCTCGATGCAGATACATGTAGGGACCCATAGGGTTAACATGTCCCTATGGCTTTAAACCCTACAACTTCCTTAGTCTGTGCTGTTACTGGGCAAAGACCCATGTATCAGTTTATAGTTTTGCATACGTGTCTTATTGGTTAACAGGGAGACCACTCCCTTGGCACTCTGATGTAGTATTTAGCAGGGGGGTGGGTCTTCCTCTTTGGCTGCATCTGCTGAACCAGGTGTAAGTTCCACTGAGCCTGGGATCAACAGGGCCCCAGTAAAGCCTTCTACCCTAGAGTCTGCATCTAACTCTAGTGAAGTCAGGGAAACAGGGACCCCATGAATGAGGAGTTGTAAGTATCAGGATAATTTATAAGAGCACTTTCTAGGAAAGTGAGCAGTTTCGGCTCCAACCAGGAGAGATTGGCTGGAAGTATTCTTCACTACAGGCATTGTTGCCTTAGAGCAGGGCCACGGTTAAGACGCAGGTATTAGGTCAGTTCCTATCCCTGATCTATACTCGGCTGTGAGGGATCCTTGGCTGCTAAGGGACACTCTGAGGATACAGATACTTGACCAGGCTACTCTCCACAGGGAGGCCGTGCTGGTTGGTGGTCCTTACCCTCCCCACCCTCGGCTGAGGTGGGCTATACGGGTGTGCTGTTTGTTCATTTCAGCAAATAAATGATTTAAAGGCATTGCCGACACACTGGTGTGCTTCTTCCCCTTTGCAAAATATACATGCTATATGGGTGGACGCCATATATTTCTACCTTCTGTGCAAATACCTGACCTGATCTCCACTGTGTGAGTATTGCTATAACCCTGCATATTGATTGTCTCTGACAATAAACCAATTCTTCAACTGCGAGAACCTTCTGGCGCCCATTTGTTATTCTGCACTGCACACAGTTACAGTGTGTGGTAGTTGCACTACACCATAGCTCTTTTTGGTCACTTCCACTTAGCAAAGGCCCATCCTGAAGGATTGAGTTGCATGTACCCCATGCTCTAAACCTACACTAGCCGTGCTGTTGGCTTGGTTACAGCCAAGAAGGGGTTACATACAGTAGAGGGCTGATGCTAACATAGGGAGTAATTCTTGGCCTGTGTTTATCTGCAGTTAGAATCAGCCCCATGTGGCAGCAGTGCCGGGCCAAGCTGACCGGGCGCCCTTGGCAACCTGGTCGGCTTGGCCCGCCCCAACCAGCCCCCCTCCCCCCACCCCCCTGTGTGTGAACATGCGCAAACGAGCGCACAATGCACCCACACAGGGTGGCGGTGTTGCCGGGGCTGCTGCAGTGGGGGGAAAGGGTCTGGAATTAGAGTTAGGTAAAAGAAGAGGTACCTGCTTGGCACCCCCCACCATTGCATCTTATGTATGCGCCTCTTCTGCCTACCCCTAGTTCCGACCCTGTGTGGCAGTAGCCTTATGCATTTCAGTGGCAAAATCTGCTCTGTGATCTCCACCCATGACAATGCAGTAGCTCAGGGTGCCGGCACAAAAGACTGCAGTTTTGAGCAGAGGGGCAATTTCTTGGGCTATGCAGGTCGATATACTGATATACTGATGTAAAGGTTCTGCCTTGTGGTGTATACTAACAGTATGTAAGCAGGGGAAAAGAATGATATTTTTGATAGAAGAGTATACTACAAAAGTGTAATTACTAATTGAGGGACAGATATACTGAGGTACAGGTACTATCCTGCAGCATTGCTAAAAATATAGGAAGGCCAGTATTTCTTTCCAGAAAAGGTTGCAACCAAAATTTAGGAAGTACATTTTAAGAAGACTGTACCAAGATTTAAGGCATGACAGTAAGCAATAGAAGCAATTACAAGTAATCAAACCTGCTAAGGCCATTTCCAACTGGGTGGGACTCTTCACTTTACACCACCTAATCCTTTACCTAAACTGCTTGTCCCAATTAATCCACTTAAACAACCTCTGCTTGTGGCAAAAAAAAACCTTTTTTTTTTCATTTTGGCTGCTAGTTTAATCCTTTGCATTCAGGGCAAAGGAGAAATTGTAACTAAAGGGGTTGTTCTCCATTAATTTTTGCATTATGTAGACAATGATTATCTGTGACAATTTTTTATTGATCTTCACTTGTATTTGAACTATTTAGCTTTTTGTTCAGCATCTCTCGTTTGGAATTGTAGCACCTGTAAACAGTAAACTGGACCCCAGCAATAAGGGAGTGGTTTAAATAAAAGACTGGAAGATGTAGAAAGAGGTAGGTAGATAGAGAGTTAGAGAGTTAGGTAATAATAGAGATAGAGATAATAGAGATAATAGATAGATAATAGATAGATAAATAATAGATAATAATAATAGATAATAATAATAATAATAGATAGATAATAGATAGAGATAATAATAGAGAGTTAGGTAATACAAAGTGACAAAGGGACAGACAATTCAAAAATTATAATAATTCAAGACCATTTGAAAAGTTGCTAAAATAGAATATTCTGTAACATACTAAAATTTAATTTAAAGTGATAGTGACACTAAAATACATAGTACATAGTAGTTTTATTCTTTATTGCTTGTTACTCTTTATAAATAAAGAACCAACATGTTTATGCAATACTTTTCAGAAATTATTCTAATTCCGATCCAGATAGGATTTCTGTAAGGAAGAATAGCCCCCCCCCCCCGTGCATTACCATGCCTATATTGGTCCCTGATCCACACCTCACCTTCCAGCAGTCTGGGCCTTCCACTTCAAATGGGCCCCAGACAGGATTCCAGTCTATGCCCCATCCCCATGGTGGCTCTGTGTGAAATTTACAGTTAGTAGGGGCTAATGTAATAAATGATCTTACATTTGCAATTTGTCTAGTAACTGATAGCAACCAATCAGCAGGGAGTGCTTACTGATTAAAAACATTAGATATGGGCAAACATATTATATTGCCCCATAAGTTCCCCATTGTATTCACACACGTCGGTTTCATTAGTTTCCAGTTAACATGTTCTCTGCTCTTCACCATGCTGAAGTTTCTTAACCCTCTGTTAACAGTATGTGTTGCACCAGTCACCATAAGGCTAATGCCACATGAGGCGTAATGCAAAGTCTTGCGTTTTTATGCGTATATCGGCTACATGTGCCTGCACCCAAGCATATCTCATTCATTTGGGTGCAGGTACATGTAGGAGGCGTAGGGCGGAATTTTACGCTTGTCGAAAACATCCGCCCTACACCTTGTGTGGCATTAGCCTAAGTTTCATTCTGATAGTCCTTATAAATGTAGCATTCCTACCTTAATTATAGCAATAGAAGCAGATTCTATTGCTATAATTTAAGGTAGGAATGCTACATTTGTGTTGTGGCTTATCCATTCATAGGCCACTTTTCTAAAGTTATGAGCTTGAAACCTTTCATCCTCTGTATAACCTAATTTCTTTTTATTTTGCATTTGCAAAAAAACTGTCACATTTAAGTAGTGCACTTCTTTAGCTTTATGCAGTAATAATTGAAATGAAATAACTGGAGGGTGTTTTCCACAAGAAAAAAACCCAGTACAGAGCATGTACAACAACTGTGCGCCAGAACCTCGGAAAAACTGTGGAACCACCTCTCAAAGGTTCGTTACAGCAAAAAATCAATAAACAGTAAGAAATCACCACTCTGTGACCTCTTTACAGGAATAGAAAGATTATGCAAACATTGGACTATAATTGTCCTACAAAAAATTGTAAACACTGTGGCAAACAAACACAGTGGTGTCTTACACAGTATGCAGTGGCTTTAGAATGGCTTACTTGTTTTTTGCTACCCTACTCATGTGAAAGAAAACCATTAAAACCAGAATATCTTGCTTACTGCCTGGTAACTGCACCTAACATACAGATATTCCATCAGTCCAGTTAAATATCATCCTCAAGAGTTTATTTCCACTGATTTCAATTGTGTGAAGCGTACTGGTGATTTTATATGCAGTTGGCTTGGACATTTTTCAGGCAGAGAAAATGATTCTATATTATAACCATACTGAACAGTATAAATAATCTTAATCTTAACATTAATATCCCATGTAGATGACCCACTACCCTACCATTTTAGTCCAATCATTAGTTTATCAGGGCCATAGAGATATTTTTGGATGAACTAGCCACAACATGTTGGAACATGTTTTTTGCCCCATATTTCTAGGTTCTCTGTTGCAGGTAGAGGTTATGTATGTAGCACAGGTACTACTGCTTAGGAGTTTATTGTGAGTTAGGATCGATAATCAGTAACTGCTTTAAGGCATGCTGTCACTAAATGTATCTCCAAGGGAAGGTGTTGCAGGCAGCTTACCAACCTATTTTCCTCTATGCCCAGTGGCCTACAGTTGGCATTTGATGCAGAAACATCTTAGTTATTAAATTGGTTGTATGAGATATTGTGATGTCAAACGTTGGGAGTAGAAATTCTTGAATTCTTGAATTGAAATCTTTATTTTTGTGCACCTTAAGGTGGCCACACACGTGGCGATTTTCGATCTTTCGTGCGACTATTGGTCGCCATACTTGCCATACACGCACCCAATACCACATGAAACGAGGTTTTGTACGATATTATCAGTGCGTGTATGGCCAGCTTTAGTTTAGGCAATGTGCTATAGCAGTAAAATTGATAAAGTGATGTTATGTGTCCCCCATCAATAAATCTCTTTTCCATTCTTCCCCTGCTTTCTATCAGAGAATGGAATTCACTGCTCTCGAAAATATTTTCTTATTAAAAAATGGAAAACACTACTTTTTATCAGTTCGGATGTTTTCCAGAAGCCTCTGCATATAAGTTTCTTCTTTTCTTCCTTTCCAAAAGTGCTTTCAGCTGCCTGTAACTATGTACCAAGGTCAAAGGTGTCCATACAGCTTTCTGCAAGGAGATTTGAGATCTCCAAAAGGAAATACCTCACTGTGAACTTTGAATTTAACACTTGCAAACAAGGACAGCTAGCATCTGATGGCACAAATATTCCACTAAAGTGCATGTATGAGGATGGCCAGACCAAGCTTGACTTTTGAGAGAAGCATTCTTCAAACAACCCTTTTCCTGTTCTGGTGAGGAATGTCTGTAGCCCAAGGGGAAGGTGAAAAAAATGAAAGACAATTAAAAAAAGAATAACTAGGAGCCAAATCGAAAGACCTTCATGTTTCATTGAAGTCGTTTACTATTGAAGAAAACAGGAAGAATGTGAGGATATCTAAGGTTTTGGAACAGAGTGACTTTGAGATGCAAAGTGCACCTTCCTAAAGGAAGGAGAGCAAATTCTTTAAGTCTCTTGAGGCCTGAAATGACGTGTGAGACCAGTGATAGACAGAATCCAACCAGGCGAGCATTGTGTTTTCAGGAGCTAAAAGTTAGGCGCATCCAAAAGTTTGTTTATTTTTGATAGCAAGTTTTGCTTTGGAGATGAAAACTGAGAATCTTTATACTGGATAATAAAGAAGATATTGTACAGCGTTTTTTTCCAAATAATTTAATGTACATATTTTGCAGGACTACACAGTAAATGGTAGTTCAGGACTATATATAGTTAGAAATTATCGACAAAAATTGGCCCTTCTTGCAAAAAGTTAGAGCCTATAGGTTTTATCATGATGGTGCAAGTATAGTAAGCCAATAATCAATTAATTAAGTCTCTCCATCTTTCGTACAGGATATCTGATGCCCTTCTGCCTTCAGGAAACAATTAGTGTTCTGGGGGACTAATTTGGCCAGTTGGATTTTAGGTTCAAGGGAGGAGCTGGGGGAAGAATTAGAAAAGTTTTTGAAGGAAACTTGGGTAGGTGGATGCTTGAGTTGTAGCTCAAAACTGTAAAGCACTGATTTTATGTATGTATTTTATAGGAATATTGAGGGATCTTTAGGAGTTTATGATTATCAGTTAGGAGTCAGTCAGAAGATGGTAATGTTTGGCTTGAGTTATAAAAGATCATGATGGGATTGATCATTTATTGTCTAGGCTCATTTACTAAGGTGGGCTAAGAGACTAGTGCTTCAGACACAACTTTGCTCCTCCAAAATAGAATTGTACGTGTTAGGTTTAAATTGCCCAGTTTGTGACCTCAACTTGTTTATCTTTTATAATGTGCATAAATAAGCCATGGGGAGAGCTGGTGCGAGCTTTGTGTATGGACTCCAAAGGAGTTAGTATGGCTTTAATGATGTATTTTGTATACAGAACTTAGTCCACAAGTCTAAAGGTTCAGCATTTCTATAACAGTAATGATCCAGGTGCAAAGTTTTGAGCAAAAGCAAAATCTATGATTTTGTTTAGCGTGTCAGTGATGCTGTACATGCTCAGTGTGCTCTGGGCTGTTTTTAAAAGCTAATGTATGTCAAATAAATCCTCTTTTTCTACTTCATGATTTTTGACCCCTCATCAAGTAGAAAACGAGGATTGCCAGGCAATGTCATTCTGTGGCTACTAAAGCAAATAAAGTGCTGTCTTGTATAAAAAAGGGGCATTGACTCAAGGGATGAGAACATAATTTTGCCCCTTTATAGGTCCCTGGTAAGGCCTCACCTTGAGTATGCAGTGCAGTTTTGGGCTCCAGTCCTTAAGAAGGATATTAATGAGCTGGAGAAAGTGCAGAGACGTGCAACTAAACTGGTTAAGGGGATGGAAGATTTAAGCTATGAGGTTAGACTGTCGAGGTTGGGGTTGTTTTCTCTGGAAAAGAGGCGCTTGCGAGGGGACATGATTACTCTGTACAAGTACATTAGAAGGGATTATAGGCAGTTGGGGGATGTTCTTTTTTCCCATAAAAACAATCAACGCACCAGAGGTCACCCCTTTAGATTAGAGGAACGGAGCTTCCATTTGAAGCAGCGTAGGTGGTTTTTCACGGTGAGGGCAGTGAGGTTATGGAATGCCCTTCCTAGTGATGTGGTAATGGCAGATTCTGTTAATGCCTTTAAGAGGGGCCTGGATGAGTTCTTGATCAATCAGAATATCCAAGGCTATTGTGATACTAATATCTACAGTTAGTACTAGTGGTTGTATATATAGTTTATGTATGTGAGTGTATAGATTGGTAGGTGTGGGTTGGGTGTGCTGGGTTTACTTGGATGGGTTGAACTTGATGGACACTGGTCTTTTTTCAACCCTATGTAACTATGTAACTATGTAACTATGCTTGTCCTAGAAGCTACAGGGCTGATTATTAAATTTGAACTGGCTTCTGAGCTGCCATGTAATGAGAATCTGAATTAATTTCTAATTAACATTATATTGTGACATATACTGTATATTGTGAGTCAGATAAGTAACAGCAGCCCAGAGCATTTGCTGTGAATTAACAGAGAAAAAGATGGGGAGCTACTGGAGCATGCTCAGAGGAATGTGGTTTTCTTCACTAATACAAAAACCTCAAAACATAATGTGCAGCACTTTGAACCTTCTCGTTTCTTAAATTTAGGCGTCCTTTTAACATGCCAAAAGTTTCGTAATTTTCTTTTATTTGAACTCTCTCTTGGAACCATTAGTGTCCCTGATAAAACACTGGCATCTTTAGAGGAGTTTTTTTGTTGTGCTGTCCCACGTAGAGGCTATGTGGCCATGCTTGTTTGTTTTCTGGCAGTGAGAGCAAAATGAAGAGAACAGACAGAATTCAAGCCTGTGCCCCCCCCCCCCCCCCCCATGGTGGCCCTGTGTGAAATTTACAGTTAGTAGGGGCTAATGTAATAAATGGTCTTACATTAGCAATTTGTCTAGTAACTGATAGCAACCAATCAGCAGGGAGTGCTTACTGATTAAAAACAAACATCTGATTGGTTGGAATGTGGTAGGGCTGAGGCACACAGGGAGATTAGTTGCTGCGTGACAAATCTCCCGAAATGACATCCCACCGGCTAAAAAGTAAATTGGCAGTGGGATGGCATACGCGGCGCGGCGATTTGCCGAAATCGCCGAAGTTGCCTCGAGAGGCAACTTTGGTGATTGCGGCGCAGCGTATTCCATCCCACCGGCGATTTACATTTTAGCCAGTGGGATGGAATTTCGGGGAGATTAGTCGCTCACGACAAGGGAGATTTTTTGCACGGTGACTAATCTCCCCATGTTCCACAGCCCTTACTAGATATGGGCAAACATATTACATTGCCCCATATATTCCCCATTGTATTTGGATGAACTAGCCACAACATGTTGGAGGCTTTTTTTGCCCCATTTTTCTAGATTCTCTGTTGCAGGTAGAGGTTATGTATGGAGGTACATATTAATGTAGCATGATGTTTGCCTTTTTTCAATAGCACAGGTACTACTGCTTAGGAGTTCATTGTGAGTTAGGATCAATAATCCTATTTGCTGAAATCGAGGCAACTTTGCCGATCGCGGCACAGCATATGCCATCCCACCGGTGATTTACATTTTAGCAGATGGGATGGCATTTTTCCCGCCGACTAATCTCCTCGTGTGCACAGCCCCACCCCCATGTGTGAAATTTACAGTTAGTAGGGGCTAATGTAATAAATGGTCTTACATTTGCAATTTGTCTAGTAACTGATAGCAACCAATCAGCAGGGAGTGCTTACTGATTAAAAACATTAGATATGGGCAAACATATTATATTGCCCCATAAGTTCCCCATTGTATTCACACACGACGGTTCCATTAGTTTCCAGTTAACCTGTTCTTTGTTCTTCACCATGCTGAAGTTTTCTTAACCCTCTGTTAAAGGAACAGTAACACCAAAAAATGAAAGAGCTTTAAAGTAATAAAAATATAATGCACTGTTGCCCTGCACTGGTAAAACTGGTGTGTTTGCTACAGTAACACTACTATAATTTATATAATAAGCTGCTGTGTAGCCACGGGGGCAGCCATTCAAGCTGGAAAAAAGGAGAAAAGGCACAGGTTACATAGCAGATAACAGATAAGTTCTGTAGAATACAATAGTGTTTTATCTGTTATCTGCTATGTGCCTGTGGCCCTGTGCCTTTTCTCCTTTGAATGGCTGCCTCCATGGCTACATAGAAGCTTATTTATATAAATTATAGTAGACTTTCTGAAGTAAACACACAACTTTTACCAGTGCAGGTCAGCAGCACATTATATTTTAGTTACTTTTATACACTTTCATTTTTTGGTGTTACTGTTCCTTTAACAGTATGCGTTGCACCAGTCACCATGAATTTAATTCTGATAGTCCTTATAAATGAAGCAGATTCTATTACTATAATTAAGGTAGGAATGCTACATTTGCATGGTGGCTTATCCATTCCTCATTCTCTGTATAACCTAATTTCTTTTTATTTTGCATTTGTGGCATTTGCAAAAAAACTGTCACATTTAAGTAGTGCACTTCTTTGGCTTTATGCAGGCCATGGTCGCAAATAAATAATTGGAGTACGTTTTCCACAAGAAAGGAACCCAGTACAGAGCATGTACAACAACTGTGCGCCAGAACCTCTGAAAGACTGTGGAACCACCTCTCAAAGGTTCGTTACAGCAAAAAATCAATAAAAACAGTAAGAAATCACCACTCTGTGACCTCTTTACAGGAATAGAAAGATTATGCAAATATGGACTATAATTGTCCTGCAAAAAATTGTAAACACTGCTGGCAAACAAACACAGTGGTGTCTTACACAGTATGCAGTGGATTTAGAGTGGCTTACTTGTTTTTGCTACCCTACTCATGTGTAGGGATGTAGCGAACCTCAAAAAAAAAGCGAACTTTGCGAACCCCATAGACTTCAATGGGAAGGCGAACTTTAAAACCGAGAAAAGCCATTTCTGGCCAGAAAACTGATTTTAAAGTTGTTTAAAGGGTGCCACGACCTGGACAGTGGCATGCAGGAGGGGGATCAAGCAAAAATTTCTCTGAAAAATACTTTGTTGACACAGCGTTGCGTAAAAACGCAAGCTATTCCTATGTATACGCAAAGGCAGCTGGCAGACCTAGCGGAAATACGCTGCGTTTTTTGCTATTTCACGCTATTAGCACAATGGAAACGGGATTTGCTGAAAAACGCCACGTGTGGCTTGTGCAGCGTTTTTAGGCAAAAAAACGCAGCGGAAAAACGCCACACGAACCCAAATTGCGAACATACGCGATGTTCGCGCGAATTAGTTCACCGGCAAACAGTTCGCTACATCTCTACTCATGTGAAAGAAAACCATTAAAACCAGAATATCTTGCTTACTGCCTGGTAACTGCACCTTACATACAGATATTCCATCAGTCCAGTTAAATATCATCCTCAAGAGTTTAATTCTACTGATTTCAATTGTGTAAAGCATACTGGTGATTTTATATAGTTACATAGGGTTGAAAAAAGACCAGACTCCATCAAGTTCAAGACATCCAAGTAAACCCAGCACACACAACCTATACTGACCTATCTATATACTCACATACATAAACCATATATACAACCATTAATACTAACTGTAGATATTAGTATAACAATAGCCTTGGATATTCTGCTTATATGCAGTTGGCTTGGACATTTTTCAGGCAGAGAAAATGATTCTATATTATAACCATACTGAACAGTAAAAATAATCTTAATCTTCACATTAATATCCCATGTAGATGACCCACTACCCTACCATTTTAGTTCACTCATTAGTTTATCAGGGCCATAGAGATATTTTTGGATGAACTTGCCACAACATGTTGGAGGCTTTTTTTGCCCCATATTTTTAATTCTCTGTTGCAGGTAGAGGTTATGCATGAAGGTGCGTACATATTAATATAGCATAATGTTTGCCTTTTTTCAATAGCACAGGTACTACTCCTTAGGTAGTTTATTGTGAGTAAGGATCGATAATCAGTGACTGCTTTAAGGCATGCTGTCCCTCATCAAAATTAGATACCTGCAAGCTCAGTAAAGATAATTCTATTTATAACATATGCATGAGCCTTAAGGTGGCCATACACAGACAGATTTCAGTCCTTTGGACCCCCGGTGACCCTATTGTACTATATCTGGCTGAAAATCAGCCAGGTGTTGATTTGGCAGGTTTGAGTTTTTAGTTGGATTCCTCGCTTTGAATTTTCATATCCCCTACATTGTAATGTGATTATTTAGTCCTAGGGCCAAGCAATCACATTAGCAAAATATCACCCACTCAGGTGTGCATATTGGGCCAACTGAACGCCGCCGCGTATGCCATCCCTCCGGCGATTAACATTTTCACCGGTGGGATGGCATTTCGGGGAGATAAGTCGCCCGCGGACAGGGAGATTTGTCGTGGGTGACTAATCTCCCCGTGTGCCAGAGCCCTAAGTCTGCAGTACGGATTCTTGAAAAAGTTAAAAAGGATGGTGGTGATTTTTGTTAAAACCCGTAAGGTATTTTTTGTATGGACATACTTTAATAGAAGTACAGAGCGGTGGGTGGTCTCAGGCTTTGCCAATGTATAAAGTTGGTAGAAGGGCAGTCGTGTAACAGTAGAGGAAACAGACCCTGGGGGGGGGCACAAGGACATGGGGGTCTAGATCTTGTGGAGTTATGCCATTGTAGGAGAGGGCTGGTGTGTTTGGGTAACTAGGCACCCATTCATCCTATATTTTAGCATTACATTTATCATTTGCTTTTAGTGTGGAGCTGCACCCAAGAGGAGATTATTTAATTTGATGTTTAATGTTAAATTAATTTTGCATTCACGTAATTTTTGATCTGCCCCACCCTACATCTCTGAACTCATCTCTAGGTACCATCCAACCCGCTTGTTATGCTCCTCTACTGACCTGCTCCTCAACTCCTCTCTCATTCCCTCCTCACACGCTCGCATTCAAGACTTTGCAAGGGCTGCCCCCCTTCTCTGGAATTTGCTCCCACAATCTGTCAGACTTTCTCCCAATCTCTCTGCCTTCAAGAGATCTCTAAAAACACATTTATTTAGAGAAGCTTACCCTAATTTAGTTTAGCAATACCCTGTGCCACACCTCTCACAACTCTGGTCATGCCCATTCCCACACCTTGTGTCTCAACCCTTTCTCCTTGTAGATTGTAAGCTCTTTTGGGCAGGGCTCTCTTCCCCTCTTGAATTTGTGGGAATTTGTGTTTAAATCTTATGTTATGCAGCAGATTTTGGGCTGTTGGACACCTAAAATATTTTTTTTTTCATGTTTATTGATTATAGAACTACATTGACACTATATACTTTGGAGGTTTGTATGACTGACTCTTGCTCTCTGATCAGGGAATCTATGCAATATACATAAACACGTCAGATGCTACCAGTGGGGCCCTATCCACAGCTGCCCATACTGTGCAATACAAAATCTTTATTAATTTATATTATATACTATATATTACTGGCTATCACAATTATGTAGGTTGTAAATTTTAACTCCCGAAGACTGGGCACTTTGGAAAATATATTCTCTTCTACTTTTTCTTTTACTACTAACATTTACCATTGTATGGGGTAAATGGCAATCTAATCTTCACTTGATTGTGAAGGTTTAAAATCTTGCCTATTATTTAAAGCCATATGCATGAAATGCATATAAGCATGTAAAAAATGTTAAATTTCAACATTCTGTATCTAGTGTGACCAAATAGCCCTATGTTTCTTTTGCTTATTGTTTTACTTTGTTCTCCACAGCACTCTACTGGGGTTATGTAAAAAAAGGCACAACGTTTGCCCAGATGCAGTAACACACAGCAACCAATCAGCAGGTAGAATTTACTGGTCATCTGTTTAAAAGCAAACATCTTATTGGTTGCTATGGGTTACTGCTTCTGGGCAAACTTAGTGCATTTTATTACATGTGGTAGAGTCTGCTGGCTCTGTGCCTGATGCACAAGGACTGGGAGTCCGGGGAGTACATTTTTCAGAATTGAGTTAATAATTGGCACAGGGCTTAAACAGTTGAGTTACATATTTAATTTGAGCACTATCGATCTCTCTTACTGGGCAACTGACTTGGGGCATGGGCCCTTCATTTCAGTAGTGAGTGTATTCACAATACTTGCAAGGGGTGCCAGAGCTAAGTTTAAGTAGAAAGAAAAGTGGGTACAATTTAGGAAAGGTAGTCCAATGGAAACAAACAATAGTGAGTGAATAAAGGGAACAAATGGTGTAAAAAGCCATTTAACAATAGTAAGGACCAGGAAGAAAGTGTCCTGTATTAACACGAGCATTGATTGAATGCGAGGAGTGGACAAATCTTGTCTTTTACAAAGTACATGTAAGAACCAATCTAAAGTATGCTTGGTCTTTAGTACTTAAAGAAATAAAGTCTATAGCAGTTTGATTTAGCTGATAATGGAAGATCTTGGTAATGAAGAAAGGTTGGCCAAGATGGGATTGTTTACAATGAAGAACAAGCTTAATGTTATGGTCACTATGGATATATAAGGGCCACACTATTAAATTTTTACAGAGGACACGAGGATGAAAAAGGCTGTTTACAGTAAAAGTTGTAAAGTAGTGGAACTCCTCCCCAGAAGTGGCATAGCTAAAAAAGTTTCTAGGGTTGACAGCTTTTTTAGCAAGTGTGAAAATACACAATCACTAATATTAACTGGTAGAAAGATTAAACAGGGACTGCACCTATTACCATTTAGAGTCAAGAAGGTGAGCGAAGGCACCCTGTAGGACTTAATTAAGCACAAACCCAAAAAACTTGCAGTTTTGGAGGTGCATGCCAAATTCAGTCCTACAGGGCGCCTTTACACCTCCCATCCTTAATGGGGAATGGGTTTGTTACAGAGAGGTGTAAAGCAATTTAGTGAGCACATAACAATAAACAATATATAATGATGAGGAAGCAGAGAAACATGGCAAGTAATTGGCGGGAGGAATTGGGTGAAATTAGTGTTTTATATTAAGACCAATAAACATAGAGACAAATAAAAAGAGGCACATGAACTGTACATATCAAATTCAGTGGTGCATGTTCACAGACCAATTGTTTTAGACAAAAAGATGAACAATGTAGCTGACAGTTTGTGGTGGTGTAAGCAGTCTGTGCAAGGATAGATAGATAACCTGGAAAAATGACTTGCTGTTTGAAGTTGAAATGTAGCCTGTTGCTATCTAGATCAGTGCTGTCCAACAGGCGTCCCACGGGCCGCATCTGGCCCCTCTTGTGTAGCTCTTCATTTGTCTGGCTGCTGTGACTGCTTACCTTTGTGTAAGCTTTAAATGGTATCAGTACTAAGATTAACTGTCCCCCTGCATTGCTCACACCTCAGATTCAGGCTGTAATCCCCTGTATTGTTCACACCTGTAAATTTCATAGTATTCACACCTGCAAGCCCCATATAAGTAAAGGGTGATATCCCTGCAGTGAGCACCAATTATTTGTTTTCTTTTTTATGCGCTACCACCATTAATATAAATGGGTGTGGTTTTAAAAAGGGGAGTGTTTAAAACACGCTTCCATTATCAACAGCACTGATCTAGATGTAGGTAGACTTTTATTCATTGTAAAGCAACACTTTCCTACTGTAATTTCATTTCATGAATGTGAGAAGCTTTGAACATAGCACATTCTTGCCTCAACAAAAGGCAGCTGATGATATGATAAAGCAAACACACTATATACATTTGTGTCATCATCCTTGGTTATTCATCAATTAATTAATTGTAGTAAATAGAGAAAAAATTGCACTCCTCCATAGCTGCGAAAAGTGTTTATTGACCGTTCCTGTCCTCAAAAGGACTTTTTACCATTGTGTACCGACGATACCAGCCCCAGGCACCAAACCCTAGTAAGTCTTATGTCCCAAATGTTGGTAAAACCCATGACACGAATGCATGAAATGTGTCAGAATAAAGAATTCAAAGACCAGAAGCTTTAAGACAGATATGAGACATATTTCCCTCAATAAAACGCTTATTTCAGGGCATCTAGTGCAGTGCTGACTTGTTTGAAGACATCATCTACGCTTCCTTCTGCATTGATCTGCACAAAAAAAAGAGAAAGACATTTATATTGTCCCAGAGCTATCCTGTCTTCCTTTTTACAGTGAGCAGTTTTCAAATTAAAGACACATTGAAAGATAATTTTTATACCTTTCGGACAATGCCTCTTCCCTCATACATGGCAATTACTGGCTCAGTAGCTTTATAATAGGTCTCCAGACGCTTTTTGATTGTAGCCTCATTGTCATCTGCTCGGCCACTGGTCTCCCCACGCTTCAGTAATCTCTTGACCATAGTGTCTGAACCAGCATCAATATACAGCAGCAATGAGGGAGGCCCAATCTGTTGACCAAAAAAGATCCTGTTGGCAACAGCACTATCATATGTGCGTTTCTAACAGTAAGTACATTTTAGCAAGAATGCTATAGATTTGGGATCTATTATCCATAAACTCAGTATCCAGAAAGCTCCTACAGATTAGTACAGAAGAACATTTCTAAACCTCTGCAACCAAGAAAACAGCCAGACAATGCAGTACACTCTTCTCACCCTGCAAAACAGACTTTTAACAATACAGTTAAAAACATACAGAAAAGAAACTGTTCAGGTGCTATGCGTGTTCCAAAGTTGGGCACATAGCAAGGTATTGTACCATGAAAAACTATTATTGGAACATTTTTTTTACCCCTTTGTCTTTAGTTTTTGTCCTAAAAACTTTATTTTGGCAGCGTGACTATTGGATCAGCTATTCTGACCACTAATTATGCTGTTGTTTCATTGATTTACACAATTTTTGTGGTTTTATTGCATTTTTATCCCTGTATTAGTATTCCTAATCTGTTTTTAGCATAGCTTTGCCATGTGGTACTAGTAGAAAAAAAACTTTACCTATTTTGAATTCATCAGAATGTGTAATTTCCAAAAATATATGGTTTTCTGGGGGTCTCTGTATTGGTTCAGGGTCTTACGGCACATAATACGCTGTCAGGGGGCTCTGTGTGCAAAAGCTGAGTTGGCAGGCAAGAAATCCATATGCGCTATTTTCATTTTGGGGTCAGTACATACCAAAGACTGTTCAGTAGACCTTAGGTGTTCCTATTTGGGGGGATTTTCTGAAATGTCATAGAAACCACTGACTTTAGGAAAGCTTTGCTGATTGGTACTTTGGTGTAGAAAGGACTCTTTACCCATGTTGGATTTGTCAGAATGTGTATTTCCAAAAATATATGGTTTTCTGGGGGTCTCTGTATAGTTAGGGGGCATTATGGCATACAGGGTCATTGGGCTTTTTTTGCAAAAACTGAGTTTCAGTGGCAGCTGAGAAAATTCATATGCACTATTTTAGTTTGGGTGCTTCTGTATACCATATACTTTGGTAAATCTTTGCATATTGGGCATCAAACTGTTCAGTAGATGTCTGGCATTAATATTTAGGGTGATGTGTCATTGTATGTAAGAAATGTTGTAAGATAAATGTGGCAAATTGCAACAATTTTAGGCATTTTTCAGAAAAACTTTAGGAAAGCTTTGCAGATTGGTACTTTGGTGTAGAAAGCAGTGCCGTATTTCAACCTGAGGCTGCCCCCATTATGCGCCCCCTGCGAGAGCGTGCATGCGTAAACACAAACCTACCTCCACCCGCACCCCCGCGCGCGAGCGTGCATGGGAAAACTTTCAAACTCCCATACGGAGCAGTGGGGAGAGGTCCCCATTCCTTCGTATGGGAGCAAATTTTCACAATTTCACTGTACTTTCCAAAAATATATGGTTTTCAGGGGTCACCCTACATTTCTGCAGCTTCTATCCCACATAAAACTGCCATGTGGTTATGAATTAGGTAAGCCATGAAATTAGTGTGCATAAGGAATATTTTGGGGTCTCTTAATTGCCATTTGCTTTAATAAACCTTTGTAGAGTGGGCATCAAACTGTTCAGTAAACCTCTGGGGTTCATATTTAGGGTGTTTTATCTTGGTACCTAATGACCTATAGAAAATAAGATGCTGCATATTGGAAGTTTTGAGGTGATTTTTGGAAATGTCATAAAATAGGCAAACGTAGGAAAGCTTTGTGGCTTGGTACTTTGGAGTAGAAAGACATGGTTACCCATTTTAGATTTCGGGGAATGTGTACATATTTATGTGTTATACACTGTGTATGGGGGAGCTGTACTGATTACTTAAAAAACAGTTGCCTACGTCACACCCGAAGTCAAATCTCCATATAAAAGTGTTTTTCTGTATTTTGGCCGCAGGAGCCATAAAAACTTAGTACAGGTATAGGACCCATTATCCAGAATGCCTGGGACCAAGAGTATTCCGGATAAGGGGTCTTTCTGTAATTTGGATCTTCATACCTTAAGTCTATTAAAAAATCAATAAAACATTAATTAAACTCAATAAGATTATTTTGCATCCAGTAAGGATTACTTATATCTTAGTTTGGATCAAATACAAAGCACTGTTTTATTTTTACAGAGAAAAAGGAAATCAATTTTTAAAATCTGAATTATTTGCTTATAATGGAGTCTATGGGAGACAGGCTTTCCGTAATTCGGAGCTTTCTGGATATCGGGTTTCCGGATAAGGGATCCCATACCTGTACTGTATGCAAGAAACCTTCTCAACAGTTCCTGAACAATGGCAAGGTGTGGTTTTTATGAACCCCATCTGATCAGTTGGTATGTGGGGGCAGTGGCTGAAAAGGTGTATAAATATGGACTGGACCATAGGACAGGGGGCATCTGAAATGACCGGCTAAATTTGCAACTGTAAATAATGTAACAATCCCTTGATTTATTATTCAATATATATATATATTCCCTTTTATATACACTTACTGGTGTGGATTATTTGTCTGATTTTCAAAAGAACCATAACTCTAGTAAGAGGGGTGAATAATATTATTATTAATATTATATCTTACACAATTTAATGAAGAAAAGGAAGGGAATTGTCCTGTGGGATTAACTAGTTGCGAAAATAGGACAAGGCTTGTGAAACAGGGCCATATGCTTTCAATCTTCCAAACAGCTATCATTTCAGAATGTGAGAAGAGAATCCACCATTTCCCTTGTTTTGCATCTGCTTGTAGAAAACAAAGGATGCCATGTGACAGACTGACGCATCAGTGATGATAGGGGAATACAGAAAGCATAGGAAGTATTCCAAAATAAGCAAGACACAACAGGAAAATAAGATATGTCTTAAGAGATCAGTCCATGTTTTTTAAGGGAATAAGTGTACTATAAGGACTATTATAGCATTATAATATCTATTTTTGCATCAAAAGAGCCAAGAGTGCAGAAATACAAATACTGCTTTCAACAGCAATTTTTATATGCAAAAAAACACATTATAGATCAATGCAAGTGCTCTTCTGAGCACTTTTATATTTAATTTCTATTTTAGTTTACAAGATTTTAGTAGTTTTTACACAGCTAATATAATGACTGTAACGGCGTCACTTGCTGTCCATTTGGACCAGCTGGGCACAGTCAATAGCAGTCTTGTAATGCTGCTTTGATTAGAAATTCCACATTTTACCATCAGCGAATGATTTGTAAACCTGTGGCAACATTTCGGTGCAAATATTTTTGGCGCAAGTAAAATGCCCGTGGACTTTAATGCATTTTGTGAGGAAAAAAAAAATGCCGCTTGACTTCAGTGTGTTTTGGCACAGATTTGGCATCACTACTCTTCTGAAGTAATTAGAACATTTATATCATAGCCCATATTATGCTGTAGTTTGGCAGATCTGTTGGCTAAAACAGAAATGAAAGCAAAGAGGTAATAACAGAACAGCAGCAGCAACAGTGACATTAAGTTTCTGGGCCACGTAACTGCTTCAGCAGCTGGGGCATGTGCAGGGCTGTATAAGCACCCAGGGGCCTGTTGTTCTTAGGGTGTCAGTGTTAGGGGTACATATAAAAAAAAAGTGTCCTCTACCAGATATTCTGAGGGGGACGTGCCCTCTATACCTGGTTCCCCTGTGATTGGCGCATGTCAGTACGGCGGGACCGCCTGCACATGCCCAGATTGCTGAGGGAAGTGGTTGAACCGAGGTCTGTGGGCCTAGGGCAGCACCAAGCCTACATATAGGCCTGGGGACATGGGTAGTTAAACCCAATTTAACTGCCTATGTATTTAGGCAAGGATCATTGCCTCTGTTGTGAGCACCTCTCTGAGGCCAATGCCTAAAAGGCAGGTTTTGAGGTGGCTGTTTAGAAGTTAGAGCTTCTCAGAAAATCACTGGCACAACAGGTCATTTGCAAGCAGGTTTAACCTTGCGTGTTTATTTCAAACATGATGTTTTGGGGACAGGCCCCTTCATCAGACAGAGGTTAGAAAATGCATCAATGGTATTAAAGATATGATTCCAGCAGTAGCTTAGAGCACTTGCCTTACATACCTTATGTAATACCTTGAGCATTTGGATGATTTAGATGGGAACAGGCCAGTATAACTGTCCATGTCATGTGCAATGTTCTAATGCTCCATGATCATGTTCCCATTTGTACCATTTCTTAAACATGTGCAGGGACCCATAGGGTTAATATGCCCATATGGTTTTACATAATAACATAGTAAGTTGGGTTGAAAAAAGACATACGTCCATCACGTTCAACCATAAACCCTACCATTTCCTTCTTTATCCTGTTACTGGGCAAAGACCCATGTATCTAGTTTTCCATTTGCATTATGTGCCTTATTGGGTCTAGGTAGACCTCTAATATAGTGTTGAGCAAAGGGGTGGATCCTCCTCTTTGGCTGTATCTGTTGACTCAGATGGAAGTTTCACTGAGCCTGGGATCAACAGTAAGCCAATTTACCCTAGAGCAGCACTGTCCAACTTCTGTGGGGCCGAGGGCCGGAATTTCTCTAGCATACATAGTGGAGGGCCGCTAATGGAAGCCAGTTTTGATCACCGCCATTTTTAAAACCACACCTACTTCAAACCACACCTATTTTATCACAATGGTGGTAGCGCAGCAAATTCCCAAATGCTTGGTCCTCACTGCAGGGATATCAACCATCATTCATATGTGAAAGAATTATATTATGTCATATTAAGACACACCTTTAAATCCATATGCCTCCTCCTCCCATGTGGATAGCACAGCAACCCCCAGCACATAATTTCACACCTTAGGGACCATTTAATGGCTATTTCCAAATGCTAATAAACTCCCAGAACAAACCCCTGCCAGGTTCACCTCCCACAGGCAGCATAGGGCAGGCAGAGTATGGCACACATGGCCCTATGCTGTCTGTATGTGCCATACTCTGCCCACCCTATGCTGCCTGTGTGTGTCATACTCTACCTGCCCTATGCTTTATTTATGTGCTATACTCTGCCTGCCCTTAGCTGCTTGTGTGTGCCATATGTCCTATGCTTTCTTTATGTGTTATACTCTGCCTGCCCTTAGCTGCTTGTGTGTGCCATGCTCTGTCTGCCCTATGCTGTCTGTGTGTGCCATGCTCGGTCTGTCCTATGTTGCCTGTGTGTGCCATACTCTGCCTGTCCTATGCTGCCTGTGTGTACCATACTCTGCTTGCCCTATGCTGCCTGTGTGTTCCATGCTCTATCTGCCCTATGCTGCCTGTGTGTGCCATACTCTGCCTGCCCTATGCTGCCTGTGTGTGCCATACTCTGCCTGCCCTATGCTGCCTGTGTGTTCCATGCTCTGTCTACCCTATGCTGCCTGTGTGTTCCATGCTCTGTCTACCCTATGCTGCCTGTGTGTGCCATACTCTGCCTGCCCTATGCTGCCTGTGTGTGCCATACTCTGCCTGCCCTATGCTGCCTGTGTGTTCCATGCTCTGTCTGCCCTATGCTGCCTGTGTGTGCCATACTCTGCCTGCCCTATGCTGCCTGTGTGTGCCATACTCTGCCTGCCCTATGCTGCCTGTGTGTGCCATACGCTGCCTGCCCTATGCTGCCTGTGTGTGCCATACTCTGCCTACACTATGCTGCCTGTGTGTGCCATACTCTGTCTGCCCTATGCTGCCTGTGTGTTCCATGCTCTGTCTGCCCTATGCTGCCTGTGTGTGCCATACTCTGCCTGCCCTATGCTGCCTGTGTGTGCCATACTCTGCCTGCCCTATGCTGCCTGTGTGTGCCATAATCTGCCTGCCCTATGCTGCCTGTGTGTGCCATACTCTGCCTGCCCTATGCTGTCTGTGTGCGCAATGCTCTGTCTGCCCTATGCTGCCTGTGTGTGCCATACACACAGGCAGAATAGGTCAGGCAGTACATGCAATGACACAATGCTGGCACAGGTGAACAGGTGAACAATATGGGTGATTACTGCCTAAACTTGAGGTGTGAACAATGCATTGTGTAAACAATGCAGACATTAAAAAGTGTGAACAGTACAGGGGATTACATGTTTAAACAATACAGGGGGATTACAGCCTGAATCTGAGGTGTGAACCATGCAGGGGGCCAGTTAATCTCTGTACTGATACAATTTAAATCTTACACAAAGAGCACTTTCTAGGAAAGTGAGGCAGAGAGGCTAGGTAGAAAGAGCAGTTTCTGGCTCCAACCAGGAAAGGTTAGCTGGGAAGTACCCTTCCTTACAGGCATTGCTGCCTTAGTATAGGGCCACAGTTAAGATGCAGCTCTACGGGGCAGGGACCTCCTTCATATTGTATTTATGACTCTTATTGCAACTGTACCTTGTATTTATTTGTATTTATTGTTGTACTTGGTATTTATCCATTATCTTTAACCCCCTGTTTGTATTAATGTATTCTACTGTACAGCGCTGCGTACATAAGTAGCACTTTATAAATAGAGATATACATACATACATTCAGGTTAGTTCTAATCCCTGATCCATAGTCGGCTGTTCAGGATCCTTAACAACTAAGGTCTACATCCTGAGGACCTGAGGTATTTGTCCAGACTACCCTTCATAGTGGTGCTGTGCTGTCAGGTGTCTTTACCCTGCCCATACTCATTAGAGGTGGGATAAACCGGTGGACATCCTCTCTTTCTATCCTCAGAGTGTTAAACTGCTATCTCCTAGTATTGCTACAACCTGTGCACTAATTGTCTTGGACAATAAACCAGTTGACTTATGTTTTCACCGCAAAGAACCTTCTGGTGTATATTACTTTGCACACAGTTGTAGCTGAACTACATCCCAAGGATATTTCCACTTGGCGAAAACCCGTCTGATGTGTAGAGTCCTATGTACCCCATGCTCTAAAGCCAATCTAGCTGGTGTTGCCTGTTTTCACAGCCAAATAGGGGTTACACATGATCTCAGATTAATGCTGTACTCACAAATACTCATGCCATCTAAGCTGAGATAAGAGGTGTGACAGCTCCCTCTAGTGGCCATACAGGAAAAGTGTACACTTTCATGTACAGTAAAAGCAAACAAAATAATTCCTTTTGTTTGCTTTTGTCTGTATGAGGCAGTCTCCTCAACCTTATTTATTTGTTTGTAGAACCACATGGTGACTCTACCTAACCTGATCAGAAAACCCTGCACTACACTGATGAGCCTCAAGAAAGGCGAAACTGATCTGTAGTTGGGAATCTGATCGGCTATTATCCTGGCTTTTGCTTTAAAGGAACAGTAACACTAAAAAATGAAAGAGCTTTAAAGTAATAAAAATATAATGCACTGTTGCCCTGCACTGGTAAAACTGGTGTGTTTGCTACAGTAACACTACTATAATTTATATAATAAGCTGCTGTGTAGCCACGGGGGCAGCCATTCAAGCTGGAAAAAAGGAGAAAAGGCACAGGTTACATAGCAGATAACAGATAAGTTCTGTAGAATACAATAGTGTTTTATCTGTTATCTGCTATGTGCCTATGCCTTTTCTCCTTTGAATGGCTGCCTCCATGGCTACATAGCAGCTTATTTATATAAATGATAGTAGACTTTCTGAAGTAAACACACAACTTTTACCAGTGCAGGGCAGCAGCACATTATATTTTAGTTACTTTTATACACTTTCATTTTTTGGTGTTACTGTTCCTTTAAACCCAGTGGGTGAGCTGTAGCCTATAGGATAAACCCATGTAAATGGGATTTTTTAAGAGTTTGGAATTAATTCCCAGAATTCCTTTTGTTTGCTTTTGTCTGTATGAGGCAGTCTCCTCAACCTTATTTATTTGTATGTACAGTAAAAGGAAATGTCAGATCTTTTTTTTCAATGAGGGAATCATCGCCACGTTTAACACTAATTTCCAGACAAGTCTAACGCTACTCATCATTTATCTATCAGATTATCCATCAGATTTTTCTAATTGCCTTGTATACTTTGGTTTTGTGCAAAATCTGTGAACAAAAAGTACAAAGGCAAGAAATCATCACTCCCCCCAATGCATGAATCCTCGTGCAACCAAGCAGAGATTAATGAGAAAAGAGCTGTCAGGTTACATGGTACTTGCCTTCTTCTCAAATTCTTCTCCTTGCTTGACCTCCCGAGGGTAACCGTCTATGAGGTATCCCTTGGAGGTGTCAGCTTTGGCAATCATGGCTTCTTTCAACATGTCCAGAACTGTGTCCTAGGAAATGAAATGTGAATATAAGGAAAATTAAGCTTATGTTGCTAAATTACATCTTCTAATATTCATACTAGGGAAACAGGGACTGTTGGGAGCACTGGAGTCCTTGATTCAATTCTAGTGAGGGCAATGTTTGCAAGGAGTTTGTATCCTATGCCCCATAGGCTAGGGACGCTGATACCATGAGGCAAGGTGAACAGGTCCAATATTTGAATTTTTCAATCGCACAGCACACAGATCGCTATTGCACTCCCTGCACTAGCAATGCAATCCCCACTCAACCCGCGTTGAAACACCTATCTGCAGTCACGGAAGCAAGGGGGGGGCAGTAAAAGAAGGCCTGTGTCAGGGTGGGCCTTCATTCATTTTTATGATGAATGGCAAAAATGACATTGGACATAAAATTTTAAGCACAATTGTGTTTGATTCGAGTCAAAGTGCAAGCGCAACTGCGTTTCTAATGACTCATTGGCAGCAACCTCATGTGGTAATTATGCTGGAATTATGGGGGAAAACACTGCATTGTTAAGAATAATGGCAATTGCTGTGTTACATCTTGCAGCTGGAGTTCACAAGCTCCTCCATTGGATTTGGAAAGTTCATTTAGTACCATTTTTGTCACATAAAGGAGACAGCTGCCATGTTGTAGTGTCTCCTGATTACAAATAATGTGTGTTTTGTAACATCATTCAGATGGGTGTTGTGTGACAGTGCCACTATGATACAATAATCATCTGCCATGCAGTCAGAAAGCCTTTTAGGGCAAGGTCACATGCAGGGCCCGCTCCTGCCATTAGGGTGCCGGGGAGCAGCCAGTTACCAGGGGCGGCAAAAAGCTACCTCTGGAAACTTTAAGAGCCGAATTTTCACTTTTTAAAACAGAAATTTGGCTTGGCTAGTTGCGCCCCCTCTGGACCTGCTCTGTAAGCACAGAGAGGGAGAGAGGGGGCGGTATCCGACCCTAGGATTGCCACGGTTCACGCGGGGCGGAGTGTCAGCTTGAGGATTAGTGCAGGCTAAAAATCTGCCCCTGCCACTGAAAATTCTTCTAGTTGTACCTGTACTCAGAAATACTGAATCTGCCCCGGGTGGAGACACAAGCAGGAGATATCAGCCAACAAACGCAAAAGGCTTATCCGCAGGCTGACAATCTGCCCCGTTTGTCCTTGCCCTTACAGCAACACAAAATGATTCAGTACTGGCCAAATCTATATCACTGATATGGAAATGTCTCCATTAGATTATACACCACTAACCATTCCCAGTCTCTTCTATATCACTGATATGGAAATGTCTCCATTAGATTATACGCCACTAACCATTCCCAGTCTCTTCATGCCGCCTGATTCCCTTTCTCCCTACATTATACACTTCCTTACAAATGTACTTGCCCTGGATATCCAAAAAAACAGATTTCTGCTCGCTCACCATTCTGCAATGCCTTATCTTTCTGTCCCTATTTAGTCTGCTATTAGCACTTTCCTCCCTATTGTTTCTTTGTCTAAAATTGATGTTTGTGATTATTCTTATGTGATGTCATTGTTACAGTGCTCTTTGCTACATGTGATGCCGGCACCATACATATAAATAATTCTGTTTGTCTGCATAACAGGGCCCACAGAATTGTATACAAAGGAAACATTTTCACTTTGTTAGATTTTCTTCCATATAAAGGTTGCCATACACATTACAATTACAATCTTTCCTGTTCTGTATACAAAGGAAACATTTTCACTTTGTTAGATTTTCTTCCATATAAAGGTGGCCATACACGTTACAATTCCGATCTTTCCATACACGTTACAATTACAATGTTTTCACTAATGTTCAGGGTTAAATTGTCAGATATAACGGTAGAAACAATAGGAATTCTACCTTCTACCCTCTACGATTCAGCCCTAAACGCATGCCTTTGAAGGCGCCCGATCAAAATCGTCTGTCCTGCCCAATCAACGAGACGACCTAATACCTCATTTTGTACAATAATATCAGTGTGTGTAGGTCCAGCTTAAGGCTATATATATGCACTCATTTGTCATTAAAGCCAAACATCAGGTGGGATAAGTATTCAAGTCACATATATGTGTATATGCAAGGGGAAGGACAATGGCACAGTAGGTTATTGCCAGTTTTTTTACCACTTGTGCAATATCCAGCTTGGCAAGAGGCTGCCGCATGGCTCTTAACTGCCCTTATATTGGACTGAATGTCAATTGCCCCAGACCCTGCTGGTGCACTCACAGTTCAAACTATTATTGCTCAGAAATGATTAGTTCTATCAATGAATACCTGACCCGCTGAATGAAAGAGCAGGGTCCAGACAATTACCATTCAGGGCCAATGGAGGGGCAAGTGCAAGTTGGAAATTTGGCGGACAGCAAAATACTGGCCATTGTCCCATGTACCATTACCCACAATGTCAAACATTACTACTATGTCATTAAATAAAAATATAGCACGCAGTGTGTTTAAAGGTCCATGCCACATAAATAAGATGACTAAATGCTAAGCAATTTTCCATTGTATATTCATTACGCATTTTCATGATATTTCTAATGAAAGCAGTATCTGTCTGGATGCTCATATTTTCTGCATCGCAGTTTCTGACTCCTGCAACAATGTAGCAGAAGCCAGCTGATGAACAGACCTAGAGGAGAGCTCACTTCTGCTACTAGAACCAGAGAACAGAAAAAGGGATAAACTAAAACTGCTTTCAACTGCAATTACAAAGTTTCATTATTGTCTTAAAAAGCTTGTTTTGAGTGGAGTTCCCTTTTAACATTAGTTTATTGGAAAGTCGTGGGTTCCATGCTGCTCTATCAGGCTCCTATATATTACAGACCCTGCTGAAGATGCTACTTGAAAGCTAAACTTGATAAAGCCCATAGACTTCTTACCAATGGTACCAGCTCTCCTTTCTCCATGATGGCGGATAGGTGCTTCCCCCGTTCTGATCCAGATGACACCTCTGCCCTCAGCAGGTCTCCAGTAGACAGGTGAGTGTAGCCATATTGGTGCACAATTTTCTCACATTGTGTCCCCTTGCCAGAGCCTGGTCCACCTATGATTTCCCCAGCACAATACAGTCAGATAACTGGTTCCAGATAACAGACATCTATACTATAACTATATAACGTTTCTTGAAAATAAATAATTTTGTTTCAGTATTTAATTGGGGGTCACTTGAGTTTACATGTAACTTACGTAAGTTTCTTTGAAAGTAATGGAAGTTTCTGCATAAGTTAGGTAAATTGCGTTAGTATTGGGGCCCATTGATGTTGCTGTGGGGCCCAGTAACCAGTAATTCCCACTGCTGAATGTTCATGTAGGAGACACTCATATCATTCACTAAACCGATCGCAATATCAACAGCTAGTGTTACTCTATAATAAGTGGTTTATATAAATAGTTCATTATAATTAGTGATAAGCCAGTTAGTTCATTGTGGGTCAGTGGAATTTGTCTAACATTTTTTAAATCATTGGTGGTTGGTAGATTTTGCCCCTGCCTGCCCCGTTAAGCTTCTCTGCATTGTCTTTAGCTTGATGTAAGTTTCTAGGCAGTTTTTGTGGTTACAGTTACATAAACTGTGTACGTTTTAAAGCAAATTTATTTGCAACGTTTTGCGACACGACCGGGCCCTCTTAAAAATTTCACTTGGCCCGGCACAACTGTACCCCCCCCCCCACCGATGGCGGCACTGACTACATATATTTTTGTGTAACTATAATTAGCATTGTATTGGAATTACTTCAGTGAATGCATTTGACACGTGGATATGGTGAATTTCTTTTATTTGCAGGATTTAGTAAACTTGATTTGAAGTCAGAGGGTGCCATCTAGAGGACAGTATTGGAATAGTCTGTTTTGTCTTGATCCAACTTTTAACATGCAGAGGGACAGTTATTTCTCAAACCGTGTGTTGAGGGCAACATTATATTAAATTGTCTATGGTGCCCTTGAGCAAAATACAAGCCACATAAACATCTCATCTTGCCTGCGGCCCTCCAATTGGATAGCCACTCTGTAGTAAAACATAACATATAAAGGAATACTGTCGTGATTTTTATGGGGTACTTTTTATTTATGAATTACACTGTTTACATAGCAAATAATTTACTCTGCCATTTAAAATTTTATTTTTGAAACAACAAATGTGTTTTTTTTAGTTGTAATGTCAGTGCATTGTGCCTGAGTCTGAACTTTCAGAAGGAGCCACCGCTACACATTAGAACTGCTTTCAGGTAACCTATTGTTTCTCCTACTCCCATGTAACTGGAGGAGTCCCAAGCCGGACTTGGATTTCTTACTATTGAGTGCTATTCTGATATCCAGGGCCGGAACTAGGGATAGGCAGAAGAGGCACCTGCCTAGGGCGCAACAGTGGGTGAGTGCCAGGCAGCTACCTCTTCTTTCACTTACCCCATTTTCCGTGCCCTTACCCCCATAGCACATCCCGCCCCCCCAAGTGTGTATGTGCATGCATAAGAGCGCACGCTTGTGCATGTGCGCACGCCCGTGGGAGGGGGAGGGGAGGGGGGCAGGCCAAGCCAGCTGGGTTCGGTACACTGCTAATAAAATGAATTTACAACAACATCACCACCTGCTGTTCCATTTGGCCAACCAGTCACAGTCTTGGCCAGGAAGTTAAGTTAGTGACCTAAAGAAAGTTTTGTGATATCACTGTGCTTGGAACTGACGGTAGAAACATCAAACTTTTCTCTGCTCACTATCTTCATTTTCTGAGCAGAGCAACATCACAAGACTTTTATTTGCTCACTAACTCAATTTGTTTCAAACTCAGCATGTTAGTAGCGTAAAAACTTCTAATACATAGAAAACTAGAAAAAAAATAAATACTCTGAATGATTTTATTTAAATTTGTTTTTCAATCAAAGTTATTTAGCAATATGTAAAGCCAACACTTACCCACCACGAAGATGATTTTGCTGTTTTTAAGTTTATCTGCAAAAGCAAAAATAAAGGGATGAGTTATTATTCCATAGGAGCAAGATGGAAGAGAAATCCTTTTATACTTCCACCCATGCTTTAAAATAAAAACCCTAGCTTGCACTGTTATGTCTTTTTATGTTTTAGTGATTTTTAAGCACACCATATATTTATCCATGCAGAATGTGCTTTCAGCTTATGGAAGCATACTGTAAGTGAACTTGAATTGCTCAGGGTTCTTTTCTGAGTACTTTTGCATGTACTGTTACATTCATTATTTCTTTTTCAGTTTTAGACCTATTCAAGTTTATAACTGCCAATATAATGGTTTTTGTAACAGGGCCACCTGCTGGTCAGTTCTGTAAATGTACAGGTTGGATACAACTTCAGAAGGAAAACAGAGAAGTGTTCTGATGTTGCTCAGAAAAGAGATGGTAAAAGGCATCTGAGGAATCTAATCTCTTTCCTGAGCAGAGCCACTTTAGAACACTTCTCTGTCTGACTGTACTGTTACAGGAAATGACCAGCAGGTGGTGCTATTGTTACAAAATTCATTATATTAGCAGTTGATAAAAACTTAAATAGTTCTAAAACGGAAAAAATAAACAATAGATGTAAATTGCAAAAGTGTGTAGAAAAGCACCCTGAGCTATTAAACATAATTTTTTCAGTGTTTACTTATCCTATAATGTGTCAGTGTGTTGGGTCTTGCTTGACACATAGGAAGCTGCACCTTCCAGCCTATGCGTTAGTAGAAGATCCCTTCCAGCCAGCAGTTGAAAATGTTCATACTACTAATGGCTTTGGTGCTTCCTCTATAGGGAAGCATTGATTGTATCTTTATTTCACAAAGAGTAGGGCTACCAAAAGGATAGGAGAAAAGAGACAAATCCAAACTTAGCTTGCTTGTATAACATGGCAGCCATAACTAAATACCATGAAAACCAACACAGTGTATGCACAAGTCAGAGAGGCTCATTTATTAAAAGTGGGCAAATTTGCCCATGGGCAGTAACCCATAGCAACCAATCAGTGTTTACCTTTTTTCAGCCAGCTGCAGGTAGAACAATGAGTGTAACAATTTGATAGGTTGCCATGGATTACTGCCTACGGGCAAACTTGCCCACTGTTGATAAATGACCCCCAGTGACCGCTAAATTCCACAACCTGTAGTACATGTAAATCCCTTAATCCTGTATCCTAATCCCACCATGAACAATGCATCTAAAGGTGATAGCCATTATATCTAAAGCCTATGGTAACCCCATCTAGTGACAACTACCAGTGTAAATACCAAGGGAATCCCATTATAAACAGCTATTTCACTCCATTTATATAATGGAGAAATGTGCATATAATCACTGCGACTTACTGCTAATGGGTTTTCCTTTCAGCGATTCCAATAGTTTTGCATGGCAATGCTTTTTTTGTAACATCGCTCAAAAAAGGGTCTCATAGCGATTCGGAGTGATATGTGATTCAAAGTAGTATCGTCGGTTTAGGTAGTGGAGATTCATATTGTTCTTTATTTAGAGACAAAACGAGCAACTTTTTAAAAACTGTAGCGACTAATCTCTCAGTGGGACATTAGCCTAGGGGGAAGACACACAGCACTACTAGTAGCAGCAGACCCTTTTTTGAGCGATGTTACAAAAAAAGCATTGCCATTCAAATATATTGGAATCACTGAAAGGAAAACCCATTGGGGGTCATTTATCAACACTGGGCAAAATTGCCCATTGGCAGTAACCCATGGCAATCAAATTGTTGCATTCATTGTTCTACCTGCAACTGGCTGAAAAAAGCAAATTACCGATTGGTTGCCATTGGTTACTGCCCACGGGCAAATTTGCCCAGTGTTGATATATGAGCCCCATTGGGTGGGAAGGGATTGTATGCAGATTTCCCCTTTACCCCGGGGAATTTGTCAGAAATAGAATTGTTCTGTTGTTGAAATCTCTAGTAATCGCTTGTTAGGAAAAGACCAACGCTGGAACTCACTTTTTAAAAATCGAAGCAACTAATCTCTCCGTGGGACATTAGCTTTAGGACAGTGACACGGGGAGATTAGTCGCCGTGTGACAAATCTTCGTTGTCGTGGGCGACTAATCTCCCCGCAATGCCATCCCACTGGCTAGAATGTAAATTGCCGGTGGGATGGCATATGCAGCGCCGCGATTTGCCTAAGTTGTCCTAAGTTTAGGCTTAGGGTAGTAGAACATGGGGAGATTAGTTGCCCGCAATACATCTTCGATATTGTGGGAGACTAATCTCCCTGAAATGCCATCCAAATGAAAAGAATATAAATCGCTTTGGTTTTCCGAAGTCGTCTGAAGTTTCCTTGAGAGGCAGCTTTGGCCGACTTCGGGAAGTGACACTTACGCCATCCCACCGGCGATTTACATTCTTGTCGGCAGAAGAGGAATAAAAAAATAAAAGCTATAAAAAGGGAAGACTCGTTTAAAAATCCATTCTATTATATACTAAAAGTCAGCTATACTGCTTTGTGGCCAGTTACCTGAGTTCTCTTTAGCTGGTCCTGTTTTAGAGTTGCTCCTGCGACTACAGCCAGATCCCATTTTTTTCTTGGCTTTGTTATTATCTTTATGACACTTTCTCTTTCTTTGGTAGCTCAGAGGGTACTTTCTTTGGTAACTGGCGCCATCACTTTGCCTAGGAAATCTTCCAAACACTCCCCTGACTTCTCAGCCCCCTGATAGTAACAGTGCTGTTGAGTTCTTATGAAAGAATTTTCACTCTGTGTGTTTCCCTGGTTGTGACTAGGGCTGGTTTGTGGTGAGTGGCACTGTGCCTGTTCACATGGAGACAACTACATACACCCTTCTCGACTGTAACCCCGGACAAAGCTAAACAAAACTGGGACACTGTCAGGAATTTACTTGGGGGGGGGGGCTGAATTTACTTGTCACTATTGGCCTAGGGCAGGGGATTTCCTGCAGGCACCTTCTTTCTTTCTACAGCCCAACACAGAGTGATTACAAGGCTTGACTGAATTACTTTCAAAACTCCTATTACAAATAGAGTCTAAAGAGTTTTTTAGCTGTTTCTGAACTACAAATCCCAAAAACCCTAAACCGTTTCCAAAAGCAAATCCCAAACCTTCCTGTGCCTCTCTGTGTGGAGTTAAAGGCCAGCTTCATTCTATGTGGTCAGCTAAATTGAAGCATATGCTGAATCTAAATGTAGCCTCCTCTATAAATAGAGATGGGTGCATTCTAAGGAGGGAACCCAGCCGCACCAGTTTCATAAAACATTTTTATGACAGTTCAAAATTTTTTATTTAATTGGAGCTCTAAAACTGACATGAACCAATCATTTAAATAGATGCAGGACAACTTGAAAATATATCCAAGACACATAAAAGAGGTGATTTAATGGGGTATATCACTCAAAATGTACTTTTTGCATGGTGTAGAGAGCTGTTTGTATTGTACAGCGATTTGCAATTAAACTTCCTTTTTTATTTTTTTTTAATTCAGTATATATTTTGGTCTGCAGGGTTTTGAATTTCAGCAGCCATTGAGTTGGATGATGAATAAGATTGGGCACGAACTGAGAGAAAAATAATTAAAAATAAAAATAGCAGAAAAGAGATAGGGAAATCATACAAGGTGATGCAGAGCACTAGATTCATTTCAAAATAGTAAAGTTAATATAAAGGTGAACATTCCTTTAAACAAGTATATATATATATGTAAGTGTATATATGAGACAGGATTGGGGATTAAAAACAGGCCAGAGCCAGTTCTAAAGTGTTGAGATGGCTTTACACTGTAGATATAGTCTTTTATTTATTTTTTACGCTATTGTAATTGGTACATGAATTTACATTTTCCATTGGATAGTTTTCTTGGCCTAAAGCTGGCCATACACGGGCAGATCCGCTCGCTTGGCGATGTCGCCAAGAGAGCGGATCTTCACCCGATATCCCCACCTACGGGTGGCGATATCGGGGAGGCATGTAGGTGAACTCGATCGTTTGGCCCTGGGGCCAAACGATCGAATTCTACACGCGGCAATGGGGCAGTCGGTTTGGGGACCGCATCAATGAGCCGATGCGGTCCCCGATCCGACTGGATTTTCTAACCTGGCCGACTGATAGCTGGCCAGGCCCCTCGTTTCTGCCCCTACATGGGCCGATAAGCTGCCGAGTCGGTCCAAGGGACCGATATCGGCAGTTTCTATCGGCCCGTGTATGGGGGGCTTTACTTAGCTCTCTTATCTAAAAAACTATGCTGTGTAATTACTCTGTAACAGACATTACAAGGAAGCAGCCAGATCTGGAAGTGGCACTGAGAAAATTGCATGGCATGCCAGGATTTAAAATAGCACCAGAAATATGGATGGTGCACTTTTTGGTTAAAGGAATACTGTCATGGTAACACATTTTTTTTTTCAAAATGCATTTGTCAATAGAGCTTCTCCAGCAGAATCCTGCATTGAAATCAGCTCAGACTCAGGCACAATGCACTGAGATGGCAGCCTACACACCAATATTACAGCTAAAAAAATACATTTGTTGGTTTAAGAATAACATTGGTAAAGTGAATTATATGCTATTTAAACAGTGTACGGTAATTTAGAAATCAAAATATACCATGGAAATCATGACAGTATCCCTTTAAACTTTCTTGGTGACCTTTCACCCATTGATAAATACGCTTCTAAAAAACCGATAGGAATGAACAGAATGTGGGTGAGTTTTTATGTATTGAGCTCTAAACTCGTTTCATTTGTAAATAAGCCCCAGGTTAATAAGTATGCGGGAGTAAATAGTGGGGCGTACCATTAGGTGACATTACTGCCCTCCTTAAAAGAACAATAACATCAAAATGTAAGTGTATAGAAGTAATTAAAATATAATTTAGTACTGACCCGCAGTAGTAAAACTGGTGTTTCCTGTACTGGGTCATATGTTTCTTTAACCAATGGTCTAACTACCAAGATCAGTATACTAAAGGAGATATACTGTATAATCACCCATAATTAATGTATAATTGTTTAGAAGAACCCCCTGCTGTTCTGTCTGGGCGTAGAACTTCGTTGGAAAAAGACTAAAATCTGAACGTGATTGGCCACCTTTACTCAGTTTGTCTGGACAGAGCAGCAGGGGGTACACTTGTTACACATTCATGATATTTGTAGTGTAAAAACTGCCAGGAATTGAAATCCAAGAATTGCAAAAGTGCTCTCAGAAAAGCACTCCCGCAAATCCACATTAAGTTATATGAGTGTCACCTTTAGGCTAAGGGTGAAGACACACAGAGCTACTTAGAAGCAGCTATTTGTCACAGCTACTAAACACCAGAACATTCCCTGCCATAAACAATATTGAGAATTGCCTCTGCTAAAACACATGTAGAGACAGTTATCAATAAATCATCAGCAAGTAGCTGCTTCTAGTAGCTCCATGTGTCTTCACCCTAATGCCACACCAGGCTGTTTCTCCACCTGCATATAAGGGTGAAGACACATGGGATGGCATAAGCATTGCTACTATTTCCTGAAGTTGCGACTAATCTCCCCGTGTGCCCTAAGCTGCTCTATTCCCATTTACTTACACTACATAGCGCAGGGGGCAGATCACTTTTTTCTCCACCGTAGTTTTTTATACAGGTGGAGAAACAGCCTAATGTGTTATTAGTTTAAATTAGATGTTGTGGCATTAGCCTTAAAGATCACTTCTGCCATGAGGCAAGTTAAAATTCTTGCCTAAGGTGTCAGCACTTTGTAGGTTACCAGGGGTGGCAAAAAGCTGCTCCTGGTAACTTTTAATTACCAGAACTTTTAACTACCAGATTTGCCCAGTATGTAGACCTTAGACCCAATGTTAATTAGGGGGGAATTAACTAGATACTTTGGAGGATCGTGCACCTACACTTTTGAAGACCTCCCTAGACATACAGCACTAAATGGATGCAGAGCGTATGACAAGCCTCTCTGCAAACCTTCATATAGTTGACTGTAGGGCTACATTAAGAATTACTAACTGGAAAAAAACATGGCACAGACAGCGACAAACGTAAAATTAGAATGATGGTCTTACCTGCCATTTCTGTGTGTTCTGGGGAAAAGACTACCTCTATCTCCTGGAAGAGAAAACGCCAGGTCAGAACACACTCCATAACTTTTGGCGGCATTGATGTAAATTCTATTCACATGGAAGGGGAACAGGGCAGGGCATATGTTGGGCTGAATTCCATCAACCTAATGGTTGTAGTTTTTGTGATGGTTGTACAATGCAGAACAACATATGTATATTTCCCATAACTTTATGAAGTCTTTATGTAAATATATACATGTGCACAATACATGTGATCTTTTGTATTTGAGTTGTATTTTTCTCCTTAGGGCTCTGGCACACGGGGAGACTAATCTCCCCAAGTTGCCATCAGTTGCCATCCCACCGGCGAACATGTAAGTCGCCAGTGGGATGGCACACGCGGTGGCGTGATTTCGGCAAATCATCGAAAATGCCTCGCAAGGCAACTTCGGCGATTTGCCAAAATCCCCTGCGCAGCGTGTACCATCCCACCGGCGACTTACATGTTCGCCGGTGGGATGGTAGTTCGGGGAGATTAGTCGCCCGTGACAAGAGAGATTTGTTGCGGGCGACTAATCTTCCCGTGTGCCAGAGCCCTAAAGGTAAAGGTAATTCAGTAGGTTTACTGGCCTCTGTCCTTAAGAAAAGATAACTTATCTCCTTGAGAGTCACCTTAACTGATAGCAGAAGTATTGCCGTCAGTCAGAAAAGGGTCTGTGTGCGATTTGAAACAGCAGGCGACTTGAAGTAGCCTCGTATATTTTGACACTGACAATTTCCATTGGTTTAGCATTGGCGTCTTGTCGCCAAATCTCTTTTTTAAAAATCGCCGACGACAAATCTCTTCGTGTGCCAGAGCCCTTAGCTGAATGTTAATCAATATGGCATCCCCCACCGTTAATATACACATTCCCAGGAAAGAAAGACCTTTGAACAGAAGTCAGGATGTTTCACCTGATATATATCATATAAAGAGTTGCTTCTGATTTTACTGGTGTTCAAGAAGATATGCTGCTTTTGTGATCCTAAAGGTGGCCATACATTGGCTGATAAAAACTGCCAATGGACCAAATGGTGCCCTCAGATGGGCCTACCCACCCATTATGTCAGTTTGCCAGGTTTAAAAATCTTATTAGGCGAGAAGCTCATCAGCTTTTTGATGTGGTCCTCGCCCCAACAACCACGCCAGAGTAGTGGATCTATGAGTGTATGGCCACTTTAACACCTCTGGAGCCCTTTTTTCATCTAGTGCACACGTTGGACTTTTGAGTAAGGGGATTTATTGCCAGGTAACCCTAAAAAGAGGAGCCTCTGTCATATACAGAAGGTCCTATGGTAGGGGTGGTACATGTCTCCTAAAGTGGGAAGACTTAATGTGGCCATACACAGACCAATATGGGCCATGGGACCCGCTGACGGACCTGCCCAACCAATATCTGGATAAATAAGAAAGAAGTTGCGCTGGCAGGTTTGATTGTCCCAGATCGAGGACCAGATTAGCGTGTTGATTTGTACATAGTGGCAACTATGATTCAATAGTTTGACTTGAGGGACAAACAATTGGATCAACTTGAGGTGGGCATATTTGGAAAGATCCACTTGGTTGCCGATCTTGCCAAACAAGCTGATTTTTACTGTATGGTCACCTTTAGGCTGATGTCAGATGTGGCATATTCTCGGCAAGCTGAAAACCGCTTGCCGATAATACGCCCCGCTGCTGTAAATGCAGGCAAAGGTAGGACGCATTTACAGTAGTGGGGCGTATTCTCAGCAAGGGTTTTTCGGCTTGCCGAGAATACACCATGTCTGACATCAGCCTTATACTTAACAGGAGAAGAATGCACTCAGCACAATGGGTTACAGACTGAGCTCTTTACAAGCCATTTTGAAAACGAATAGAGGGAGAGCTTCAATCAGAGGCAGCAGATAGATCCTCAGAGGATTCCCTTTAAGCCTCCACAAATGGAACTTCCATAAATGCAGCTTCTTTGATTACAGCTAGTAATTATGCAGATGCACTTCAGCTGCGGTAGCTCATTGTTGTAAACAAATTCAGCTGCTGTCATTCCCTATTGATCAACAGCGATGCTTGCTATTAAATAACTAACGAAAGAATATGCTGGTATCTCTGACCCACAATTTCCCAATTCTAATAAACCAAACAGTTACTAGAATTTGGCAATGCAAACTGCTGGTGGCCTGATAGAATATCTCCTTATATAGACAGCACATGAATGGCTCATAGGGCTTATATAGAGGCATCAACGCTATGCAGGACTGTGCCATTATATGCTCTGCTGCAACTTGCAGCAGATTTTCCAGGCTGTTCTCTGCACCGGATGCATGCAGAAGCTGTACTTTAGTGCAGATACAGGAAGCCACCGATTATAGTAAATTTGCATCTCTGCACCTGCACCTGCACCTGCACCTGCACCTGCGGAACAAAGCTTTGGATGCTCAACATGTCCCCTTGCCCTAATGCTGCTATTTATGCTGTGTGTCCAGGGCTGTATTTATATATAGGCACTTGAGCACCTGGAAAAAAAAAAACATCCCAAGCCAATGCCAGACTTACCTCTTGAAATCAATCGGCTGGGGGGGGGGTGAGAGGTCCGGCGCATTTTAACCCTGGGTCTGATGACAGCCATACTGGATGTGTCATCACATCCACTGGGTATTCTGGGTATCTCTGAGAGCAAATAGACATTCTAACCAAATCTCACCCTACAGGGCCTTCAAGCTTGTTTTCCAGGACACTGAATAGGTTTTTTTTTTCCAGATTTCACTATTACTTAGATTGTAAGCTCTACAGTTCAGGAATCCCCTTCTACCTTTTCTCTTAGCACCTGTAATTGAATATTATTTGTCCACTTTGTTTGTACTATTACTATATTTCTAAAAATGTAATAGTGAAGTAAAACAGTAAAGATATATATATATACATGCACACATAACTGACCTTCCAGCTGCCCTCTCCACTCCAGTCTCACAGTTTGGGAGCTATATTTCTAGAAATTTTGTTTTAGAGATTGGCCAGTTTCTGAGATCAGTGTGTGCAATTCAAACAGAAATAACTGAAATAAATGTGTTAGGAAAAGCAAATCTTAAAACAATGGCATATTTGTGCTACCGGCCCCTTGGCCATTTTGGAATCCACCCATGCACTTTCCTATCTCTCATCCATGAACTGGCAGTGCTGTGTGTGTATGCAGATACGTTACTCTAACTATTTGCAGCAAAGAACTTATATAGGAAAGTAAACATTAGTAAGTAAACAACAGTAAGCCTGTTTTGACCAGGAACCCTATTTGTTTTAGTCCTTAGCTTGCATAATTGCTTGTGGGCTAAACCCAATCCACAGACAGCAATGTTAGTAATGATAATAAATTATCCATATATGGTATGAATCCTGTGAAACAAAACAATCGAACTACAGGTACCTTCATATTGATAATACATTTTTTAAATATGCAATATTAAGGAAAAGTCTGCATAGGACACATTAATAGCACTATATCATATGATGATTATAGATTGTCACAATATCCTTTAAATACGGTTGCTTGTTGATTCATCTCAAGGCAAGTAGGGGGCATAATCCATAATCAGCCAGACCAACCAGTGAGATGTGGAGTATAAAAGAAACTTGCTCAGTAGTACATTTATATTCACTGCCTATACATGAGTGCATACAAATCACGTTCAACACTAACTATCCTTAGAGTCCCCCTAAGAATTGGTCATTCCATACAGCTGCTGTATGTAGTTGCATGTACAGTAGCCATATGCAATAAAAAATGAACTTGCTCAACCAGCTAGCTGCGCACTGCTATGTGCCCACACCCTCTGATATGAATGAGAGTGGCGCATCAGGGGTACTGGAGATGGTATTACAGTAAACATTCCACAATAAGCAATATAAACCAATAAAAGCACATTAACTCTAGCACTTTTTCCCCACTTGTGCTCTGCCAGAAGCACTGATATCCATATACTTATTTGCCCTTGAGGGCTAATGGCTTACACTTAAACTGTCTTTTTGTATTTGTAAGCATTCCACTAAACACAGAAGGTGCAAACCTCGCTTGCATGCATCTTACAAGGTACAATAAGATATTCTTCTCTCTCTGGATTGATGCAAGCCTAATCAAGCAGAGACAGACTTTTGTCAGGGTCAGCCCATGGTTCAATTGTCACATTACCTCCTCTGGGAAGCTCAGCCGACAGGTTAAGGGAAGTGGGGCAGAAGAGCACAGTTGGAAGCTACCCTCATACCAGCTTGAGTCGATGAGAAATATAAAGGTAGGGAGGCGGGTAGCTAGATGCACGGGTGACGTAAGGAAGGTTGTAACAAAATGGGTTTTTAACCCTATCAGATGAGCTGTGTGTGCATTATACTGCTCTCTAGGGCAATTCTTCTATGAATGGTGCTTAGAAATCTGAATCCACAACAGCATCGGTCTAAGGGACTGATATCGGCAGCTAGAATCAGCCCGTGTATGGGGACCTTAAGGGTGAGGACACAAGTAGCAGCTACTTTTCACTGCTACAAAAACAAACAATTGTGATCTCACTTACTGATAATTGTGTCTATGTGTGTTTTAGCAATTCTTAGTATTGTCTATGGCAGGGTATTTTCTGACATTTAGTAGCTGTGACAAGTGGCTGCTACCAAGTAGCTCTATGGGGCTGATTTACTTACCCACGAACGGGTCGAATGGAGTCCGATTGCGTTTTTTTCGTAATGATCGGTACTTTGCGTTTTCTCGTATGTTTTGCGATTTTTTCGGATTCTGTACGAATTTTTCGGATCCAATACGATTTTTGCGTAAAAACGCGAGTTTTCCTATCCATTACGAAAGTTGCGTAAAAAGTTGCGCATTTTGCGTAGCGTTAAAACTTACGCGAAAAGTTGCGCATTTTTCGTAGCGTTAAAACTTAACAGGTAACGAAAAATTCGTACAGAATCCGAAAAAATCGCAAAACATACGAAAAAGTCGCAAAATGTTCGTTTTCAAGTCGGAACTTTTCCAATTCGGGTCGGATTCGTGGGTTAGTAAATCAGCCCCTATGTGTCTTCACCCTTAGGCTAATGTCAGACGAGGCGCCTGGCGTATATATTCAGCAAGCGGAAAAGCACTTGCCGAAAATACCGCCATCCGCCTCCTACCTGTGCCTGCACTGGAATGAATGAGATACGCTCCGGTGCAGGCACATGTAGCCGAAATACGTAAATAGGCACAGGCAGAAGGCGGTATTTTTGGCAAGCGTTTTTCCACTTGCCGAAAATATACGCCAGACGCCTCGTCTGATATTAGCATTAACTGTCACCCAGCAGTTCAAGGTTCCACAACAGTTGAAGGTAGGAACTACAATTGAACTCAGTCTGGGAATGTGAGCATCCTGCTGAGCTGTGCTAAATACTTCATAATTTAGTAACCCCTTTTCCACCGGAATGCATTGGGTGTATTTGTAGGCAGGAGGGCACATGTCAACCCCATCACCCACACAGCTGCTATGGACAGTACAACAGTGCTATTCTTCCTAGTATGGGAAATACGGAGAAAGATATGCCATGGGAATAGGGAGCAAGGGAATAAATAAGAACAAATTAGGCTGGGAGGAGAGTAAGAGGTGGGAACAGCAGTAAAAAGGATTAGAGCATCATCCTACTATTGCTACAGCATGGCTGTAATCAGGGTCGGACTGGGCCACCGGGACACCGGGAAAATACCCGGTGGGCCCCGGCCCTAGTGGGCCCCATCGGCCCAGACCTGACCCTGTTGCCGCTTCTCCTGGCCAGCGATGTCCTCCCCTGATGCGTTTCACATACATGCATTTAGGGGAGGACGTCGGGCGGAAGCCCCTGTAGAGGGGGGGCCCGGTGGGCCCGTAAAAAATGACAGCAAATCAATACCCTAAATGTCACCCTAGAAGGCCCTCACCTGGGCCCCCTTAGCTCATAACAAGTTTACAGATAGATAGATACACTGGTACCCAGGGCACAAATAAGCACTCACCCCATATCTCACCCTGACTGGCCTTCAGGCTGGGCCCCCTTAGCTCATAACAAGGTTACAGATATATAGAAACATTGGGGTAACAGTCACCCTGCTATAGTTCCAGGGGTACCCAGGGCACAAATAAGCAATCACCCCAAATCTCCCCCTAACTGGCCTTCAGGCTGGGCCCCCTTAGCTCATAACAAGGTTACAGATATATAGAAACATTGGGGTAACAGTCACCCTGCTATAGTTCCAGGGGTACCCAGGGCACAAATAAGCACTCTCCCCAAATCTTTCCCTAACTGGCCTTTAGACTGGGCCTTAGCTTATAATAAGGTTACAGATGTATAGAAATACTAGTGTCTATAGAAACATTTGGGTAACTGTCACCCTGTTATAGTTCCAGGAGGTACCAAGGGTAGCAAGTAATAATCACACCCAAATCTCATTCCACTATATTTTCCAGCACCGCAGTTTTTGAGTCAGTGGCTTAACCTCTCCTTTTAAAATGAATACCTGCTGCTCTAGCTAGATACACATAGCAGGAAATAGAGGCAATTATAGCAATGGAGACATCTTTATTAATTAAATTAAAGTCTGTATGATAGGGATACCCAAGTATTTATATTAGCAGGAATATGCAGATATAGGTACAGCACTGAGCTTTATTTAGGGTTTTAATGGATTGTCCATACTTTGCAGCTACTGTAAAGGTCATAGGTTGAAAGGTTAGGCCGGAAATGGTAAGGTCGTAAAAGGCAATGCAATGCAAGTCGTGCGGTGACATTTAACAGAACACCTGTCCTTTTCCCGAGGCCCATATACTACATACAAGCAGTATGAAATGTTATCCTTCCCTGCACACCACCCAGCTATAACTAGCTTAGGGAAGCCAGATTTAGTGGAGATTTTACTGCTAAAAGCCCTTCTGTGCTGTCACATTTCTATGATGTACTCCATAGCCATTGAACATCCGCAGTGGGACACAAATGCTTTATTAACAGAATTATATACAACAAGGAGTGTAAAATTTTCACTGAACAAAGCAGATTGAATATTTTGTACTGTATGTCCTTGCTAGCATTAACAACTAAAAAAAGGGGGGAGGGAGTTCAGCTATGAGTGCTACTTTATTAACATGGGTGCTCAATTGCACCAGCCTATTTACACGCAGCTACCAGCAGCAAATCAGATCTTTGATTTGATTTGACAGAACTAAAGAGTTTTCAAAGTTAAGATTAAAGATATCAGATGAATGTCATTTGGACTCATATTATTTAGAACAGAAAGGCTTCTTATTTTAAGGCTACTGTACAACAGAATAGAACTAGTACAGTGCTCTGAGTGCTTCCAGTATCTGCATATCGAGGCTAGCTCCCTGCTCTTCCTCACCTGTTCTCTGAATTAAGTTTGTTATAGAGGGGTAGAGTATACATGCAGTATAATTATTATGTATCAGTGTAAAATCTACTATGCAATTGTACAGTAATGCAAGGGTCCCTCTGTTCCCACCCTTGTTCCCTGGTATCCAGCAAGAACAAGGCCTATGTGAAAGCTGCGACTCACACACACTTTGCGTGCTATAAACTAGCATGGCAGAAACATTGCATGGGCAACACACTTGCTGCAATTCAAATCATGGCATCCAATCTCTATGAAGCAGCCATATTGACCTAGTGACTTATTTGCTTTTAGCTTTTAGGGAAAGTAAAATCATTTGTCATTGTGGGCCCCACCCCCCCCCTTGGGTTTGAAGGCTCAGGTGCAAGTTGCATCCCAATCTAGCCATGCCCACATGAGTAGCTACAGGTTAGAAATCAATGATATGTATGAAGCATTGCTTATTGCTTTACACATTATGATTTAGGGACAGGTACAGTATATGCTATATGTGAGTGTAGGGGAAGGCATACTTTTCAAGTCTGCCTTCAGTTCCGAATTAAGTAGCTTTACATTCTGAAATACAGGCTTGGGAAGCTCCAAAATGGCATGTAAAATGTGTGTTCCCAAGAGCTTCTGCAGCAGGATGTTAGTATCCGCATTGTGAAACATATTTTATTAACATAAGTGAGCAAGAGGACCCTCTCCAAGATGTGGGGGTATTTTTACACTGAAACTGGACAACAGAGATAATATATCGGATAAGGTGCTCAAATGGCCATGTCATGTGATACTCGGCATGTGAAAATGTCACACAAGTAAGGCGAAACCATCTGATATCTGTGCACTAAAAGCAACTTGTGTCTCGTAGAAAGGCCAACTAACCTCATGCTCTACTTCAGATACCATGAATAAATTCCTGTACTGGAGCCCAGAGTATGGAGAATTATAAGAAATCTTGGGAAAAGTACATTGTTCACCTCTGTAAGGGTTAAGGATGAACAGTTAAATTCCCAATTCCTTTTCTAGCAAACTGGACCCAGCTCTGTAACAAACTAAGAATTGATTGTCTCACCATGGTCTAAATCCATCTTGCTAACCACTGTAGGTTACCCATCAGTGATTTGGATTAGCTAGCTGGCTGTTTATGGGCTACTGATTGCTTTATATGTTACTCTGTATGTCCAATGTATGAAACATTGTAATTGTACAGCGCTGCGGAATATGTTGGCGCTTTATAAATAAATGTTAATAATAATTGTACCCAACTTGGCTTTATTAGGACAATATTCACTTTTTAAATAAAGACAGATATAGAATTGCAGTACTTGAGGCCCCCAAAAAATAGTCCCTGTATAAAAAATGGGATGATATATATATATATATATAGTCAGAGTGAGAACAGGCACTAACGTATAACATCTGGTCACTGGGGCCTGGGTGCAGTCCAAACAAGAATGTAGTATTGGTAGTAGGAATGAGGTATCGCAATCAAAGGTCTTAAGAAGAACAAATAGGTTTATTCAAAGGTACTGCTAACGTTTTGGCTGCCTCTGCCTTTCTCAAAGTAACAAACATGCAAAGCGTGCACACAAACACAAATTGGCGCGAAAAAGGTGACGTCATAGAGTGCAGGTAAATAAAAAAAGCTATGTTTCAATGTATAAAATAAAATAAATAAAGAATAAAAACAAAGAAAATGTTTAACAAAGTCGTGTGAGTACAACAAAAGACAGAAGGGACATACTAAGGAAACAAGAAAATGTGCAAGAATGAAAACTGGAGTCCCAGTAAGCTGAACTGCAACTCCCATATGTAAGGTCTAGGAGATACTGAGTAGCGCTAGTGGGACAAATTGTAAAATATCAAAGTAGTAGTAAGGTAAGTATATCAACACACATCAAGTATAGTGCATATGAGGCTGGTTGAGGAAATCTCAAGGGGGTAACGTGAGTAAGGATCGCTCTTATGGCATAACGAGAACACCACCACAATAAAGATAAAGGTAAGCATTAGTGGTGTTCTCATTATGCCATACGAGCAATCTTTGTTTTTTGATTCTTTGTTTTATTTTATATATTGAAACATCGTATTTTTTATTTACCTGCACTCTATGATGTCACCTTTTTCACACCAATTTGTGTTTAGCAGTGTACACACTTTGCATGTTTGTTACTTTGAGAAAGGCTGCGGAGGCAGCTGAAACGTTAGCTGTACCTTTGAATAAACCTATTTGTTCTTCTTAAGATCTAAGAACTAAGATCTTAAAACCTAAGATGATGATGATTTTGAGTTCAAGCCACACCCTATATTGATATACAATTGCACTCTTATATACAAGGATACACGCATAAATATATTGTTATATTAAGGACTCCAAGTAAGTGTTCACCCCAATTATTGTGCTTATTGGACTTCAAGATTCCTGGACTCAAGGACTTGATCCTTGAATTGAAGGACTTCAGATTTACAGTAAATTATCCTGTACTGCAAATAACCATTCAGCACAAAAAATAATTGCCCTCCATGTGTCCCGTACTATCTGCTTTGGCCCCTTTAGGGCTGTGATAGCCGGGGAGACAAAGTCGCCGCACGACAAATCTCCCTTGTCGCGGGCGACTAATCTCTCTGAATTGGCATCCCACCGTGAAAATGTAAATCGCCGGTGGGATGGCATACGTGGCGATTTGCCGAAATCGCCAAAGTTGCCTTGAGAGGAAACTTCCACGACATCAGCAAATCGCTGCGTTGCGTATGCCATCACACCGGCGATTTAAATTCTTGCCGGTGGGATGGCATTTCGGGGACATTAGTCGCCCGCGACAAGGGAAATTTGTCGTGGAACCTATAATATATTACATATTGCGTTATCCACATCTGTTTCGAGCATATAATCTAAACCCCCTATCACACCCTCACAAACAGTAGTTTAAGCGCTAATTTATCTACCCAGGCAAGCACAATCATAGCCCCTGCTCACATACAAATACAAATTAATTAAAATGTAATTTTGGACAAACATTAAGCTACTCACACATACACAGGTAAAGGAGAAACTAATATAAATCTAGTATTGTATCCATTTAAAGATAGAGTTTCATTTATTCTTTTGTGTGTATCACACTATAGACTTGCTTTTAACCCCTGCAGCTCTGACTTATTTATATTCTATCAATGACCCTATGCAGTCAGTGCGTGTTACATCAGGACACAAACCTGCTGAAACATCACTGATTAGGAATTATCGGATTCTTTACGTGGCAGTAAAAAGGCATAATCTGCTGCTTGACAAACCTGCCAATGCAATGCAAAGGTGTGAGCCCTGTAGTCGTGTGAGTGAATGCTCAGAGTACACTGTTAAGTGATAAATATAATGTACACTAGGAATCCCTGAGTTGCTAAAGATAAGTTTAAAGAGGAAGTAATGCTTGCTAAGAAATTTGAGTCCATCTGAAAGGATATGTATTAAAGAGTCAGGTTACAATATTCAAACGGTTTGATCTATTCGCTGAACCATCTCGCCTGCCCTGTGTTCTTCTGAGGCACATTAAATATTGTGTCACTTTCTTCCATGTAAAGGAACTCATAGTGCAGACACACAGAACTAATAGTAGCAGCTACTTGTCGCGGCTTCTAAAATAGACAATACTGATCATTTACTGATAACTGTCCCTATGTGTGTTTTAGCAAAAGCAATTTTCAGTATTGTCTATAGCAGGGTATTTTCTGGAGATTAGTAGCTGTGAAAAAGTAGATGCTACTAGTAGCTCCATGTGTTTTCACTCTAAGGGTAAGAACCCACGGAGCGGTTCAGTTGCCTGCAATAGATCTCTACTATCGCGGCCCACGAACTGCTCCGAAAAGGCTTTCCACCGGCAACTATAGGAGTCGCCAGTGGAAAGCCCTTCGCATCACTTCGTTTTTCAAAGTCCCGCAAAGTTGCCTGCAGGAGGAAACGTCTTATTATTGTTGCCAGTGAAAAGGCTTTTTTGAGCGATTCGTCATCTGCGATAGTATAGAGATCTTTTGCGGGCGACTGGACCGCTCTATTGGTTCTTACTCTAATAGTTGGAAGGCAAATTGCTGTCAACCTGTGCTCACCAGGAAGCAACATTTGTTAGAACACACAAGGATGTAGTGATTGACTTATGGTATAGGTTTAACAAACAGCACCCCACATTAGGAGAGCCCTCAGCAGTGGAAAAAGGGGTTTTAAGGGTGCTTTTCCAAAAGGGGGCTCAGACCACAAAGAAGACTGAAACTGCTTTTTAAATTAAATCAAAGTACATGTTTACCCTTTTAAAAACAAAACCTCATTCTCTAATATCTCCAACAGATGCAGTGTTTGCTGCAGGTCTAGTAACCCCATAGCAACCAATGATCAGGTAGCATTTATAAGCCCACTGTGTATATCTGTATATCTTTATAGAGCGCTACTGTGTGGATGGAAAGATATGATCGTCTGCTATGGGCTGTTTTTGCTACTGTTATTACATTACCTATCATGCAACAGAGCATTTACACAGAGTTTAAATGGTAGATATTTGTTGATGGCTGTCAGTTACCCCAAGTGGTCAGACCTGAAGGAAATACCCCTTGCAGAGCAACAGGCGATACATTTATAACGTGCATGCAAGCTCCTACCCACTTCTCTTCCTTTGGCCAACAGAACAACTAAATAAATGATAAATATCAGACAGTTATTATAAGATGATGCTGATAGTATGATTATTAATAACTAAAATTCACTGAGGCATATAAGCATCGGTTGTAGCAAATAAAGCAGGAAAAGCCAACCCTCCCATTGCCTTGCATGTGCTGGCATACTGACCTGTCTTGTGCAGGGGCAGAGAGGAGAGGGCTTAGTATCGTCCGTCAGCTGCCCTGCTTATTTCTGTCTCTATATATAGCTGACTGGTGCAGTGCATGCTGGGAGTGGGATATCTCGCCATATCAGAGCCTGTAAAGGACATCAGGCTGCTAAGATGTGAGCTGCATTTCAATGTGCGAGCGAGGGAAGGCAGGGAGGGGAAAGCAGAGGGTGGCAGTGACACAACTAGGAAGTGCTGAAGAGCACATAGGGAAATTATACAAGCATAGTCAGAGCCCATTAACCCATTTAATCTACATTAGGTTGCCTGAACTATGCTGGAATGGGATTCTGGGAGTTGTAGTTCAAAAACTGGATAACCCGTGTTGCTCCTGCCCTCTTCAATCTACAGTGAGTGTATCCCCCTACAGTAATTTACAAGGATATCTTAAGCCAGAGAGGTTTTCTAGCAGGTGCGAAGACTACATATCCCATAATGCACTGTAAGAACTTCATATGAGGGCAGCGGTAGCTAGAACTTAAAGTAAACACATACTTAAGAACATTATTGAATGTTAGGGGAGATCATTTTCCATACAGAAAACAACATGATGCCCCCCTCCCACCCCCTTACTTTAGATTTGAGAAACTGGGCTTTCATTTGAAAGCAAAAATGGTCTTGGCTAATGGCATACAAAAAAAGCTGATTCCGCACCCTCTGTGTGCACCTAAAGGCACAGCATCAGCCTGAAAGTGCTCTCAGAACATGTGTGAGTGACCATTTCCCATGATACATTTTGAGATCTATTTTCAAAGAAGGACCTTAGTTATATAGCTGATATGTTAGGGCTACAGGTTAAAAAAAAAAGATCTTAAAACAGGTCTTAAATAGTGCCTATGTTTGAAAAGACTATAAACTCTAAATGTAAATTAGCTTGACAGGAAATATATCCTTGAGAGGAAGTGATGATGTGCAAGATTTATATACTGCAGGGTTTGGTATTATTGCAGCGGCTCTGTATTTTGCATGGAGGATTTGGGGCTATGATTGAATATTGTCTGCATGCTATACGTTCCATATACTTTAGGGTGCTGTACGTGTAGGTCACACTGGGTACTTTGGGTTTAAAATGCAGACAGTTGTGGGTGTGGAGTAATGTCACTACAAAGTCCTTGTGTTATCATGATCACCGAGGAATTACATTACACACAGTCCTCTTCATTTATATATTGCAGGGTAGAAACAGGAAAGGAAGGTGGATTTGTACAAAGTTAAGAATACATTTCTTTCTACATACTCTTTCTTTCTACATACAGTACTAAGGCTATGGTTGTCTCTTTCTTTCCAGTGAAGTGCTAGCCTTTGGTCAGGGCTTACAATTAAACTCATAACAAGGATACAGATTTTGAGTAACATGGGTCAGCCAGTATAATAATTCTTTTTATGAAAGTATCCAAACTCTATACTTAAGAATAACATTACTTGCTTTTGTAGTACTTATAGTACTTTATCAGGCTACAGATAGATTATAGGAGGGTGATCTGTACTCCAATTTTAAGTCTATAATGCCCAAAAGAAAACAAGAGAATCTAATTATATCCTGCTACAGGCCACTTGTTGTCACTTGTAATGTGAAGCAGATTGTATTGATTTAAGAAAGTTCAAAAGTTAAAGGGTCAACCAGAACATTTTGCACCCTTACATTGCCTTCATAGTCTGTTGGGCTTGTGTTCATAGCTGATACTATTCTCCCATGTTGCAGAGACATCCAGCACTATGTGAATACCAATAGGCAATGCTGCCATAAGATAATGTCCTAATAAGTTGGTTTATTGGGGGTCAGTGGAGTTTGTCCTAAACCCTGCCCACCTACCTGCCCTTGTCACACTGCTCTGCCTTATTACTTGATACCAGTTACTTATGTTACTACAAAAGTAATTACATTTTTTGCATAAGGTACATAAATGAGGTAAGTTTAGGGGTCCAATAATCTTGCAGTACAAAATGGTAACTTCTTAGAACAGTAGGAATTTTAACCCTGACAGATACAATATATGAACACCCCTTAATCGTAGACAAATCTGAAGGGCACTGTATGTAATAGTAGTAGTACGTTGTAACTGTTATATACTGCATAATTGGATGGATCTGTCTGAGTGCTACATAGTAGCAGCTGCTAACATACTGCAGGGGCTGTATTTAGATACAGGCCTCGACTGGCAATCTGTGGATTCTGGTAAATGCCACAGGGGCCGCTGTGGAATGCCACAACCAGCCACTATTTATTGGGTCTTGAAAGTAATTTTTGGCCCTCTGTGTACTCAAAATACCAGGGCCTTCTTTGAACCTCAGTCCAGATGTGACAGCTTGAAGCATACTGTATACTACAGAGTAATAAAGCACGTTATAGTATACAGTATGCTTCTTACTAGAAACTACAGAATGACATCGTTGTCAACAGGGCCGCCATCACAAATTATTTATATGGGGCCCCCCATGAACACAAGTGCACAGTATCAAAATATTGGCCACGCCCCTTGTGTGTGCAATATAAACAGCTGATATTACTCTTTAATAAGCAGTTCATATAAAGAGTTCCATTGATTAATATGCTAATAATTCAGTCAGTTTATTGGGGGTCAGTGGGGTTTGCCCTAAGTTTAACCCCTTCCCACCTACCTGCCCCTGCTCTGTGCTGTCATTGCCTGAAGTTGAAGTTACATACGTTTTTGCATAAGTTACGTAAACTGCGTTTAGGGGCCCAATGGTCTTGCTGTGGGATCCAAATAACTAGTCACTAGTAGTTAAGAAAAATAGTAAACACAATGAATGTGCTAATAAGTAACTATTTTAATTGGAGCGGTCAGTGGAGTTTATACATAAGAAACGTAAGTAAGCTTTCGCATAAGTTATGTAATTTGCGTATGAGTAGGGGCCCAAATAACCAGTCATTCCCCTGCTGAAAAGTTCATGTAGAAGACACTGATATAATTCAGTAAATGGATCCCAATATAAACAGCTGATGTTACTCTATAATAAGCAGTATATAAATAGTTAAAATGAATAATAAAGTGCTAATAAGTCAGTCAGTTCATTGGGGCAGTGGAGTTTTTTAATTCATTGGGGGTCACAGGAGTTACGTAAATTGTGTAACTTTAGCAACGCAACTGGGCCCCCCTTAGGAAGAAGATTTCACAGGGCTTAGTACAGTACCCCCTCTACCCCCCTGATGGCAGTCCTGGTTGTCAAAGCTCTCATCCCCCCTATTTTTTTAGGAGTGACCCGATTTTAGCTTGTCTCCCCCTGTCTCCAGTCACCTGATGCGCTTGTCCACATTTTTGCATACTCTTCCATATTTTTCATTACATTTCAGGCGAGCATGCGCAATAAGCATTTGGTGATCATCAGAAGCAGTTACGCATGCACTGACGTCACTTCTGGGTATCGGGGGACTTTTCGGCCGGGCGTTTATGCACACTGCAAGAACTCCCAAACACTCTTACTGAAAAGTTAACAGCTCTGGGTTGTAAGCATGAAAACTGCTAAATAATCTCTGTGTAAGCATCAGAACACACAGGTCTATACGAGTAATGATTTCACTACTAACCCATCACCCTGTCTTTATAATACGAGCTGGCATAAATCCTTTAAGACTGCAGTGTACTATTGATCTTAGAGGAGTTCACATCATTTCACTGCAGTGCTACAAAGCTTTTATAGTAGAGTGGCTCTGATCTGACTACTGCAGAATTACACAGATCAATCAGTACCCAGTAGCAACACTGTAACCCTGCTCAGTTACATGGCATAGCGTGGGCTGAAATACTGACATAACTGCAAGTTCATGGAACCACAGCAGAATCATTTTAGGGCCCCTTTGGGAAAAAATACATTTTTTTTTTTATAAATAGGATTACCACCTGGCCAGTAAATCACCATCTAGGACTAGAATTACAAATTTACCGGCACATAATTACAGACCAATGCTGCCTGTGTGTGCCATACTTTGCCTGCCCTATGCTGCCTGTGTGTGCCATACTCTGCCTGCCCTATGCTGCCTGTGTATGCCATACTCTGCCTGCCCTATGCTGCCTATATGTGCCATAATCTGTCTGCCCTATGCTGCCTGTGTGTGCCATACTCTGCCTGCCCTATGATGCCTGTGTGTGCCATGCTCTGTCTGCCTTATGCTGCCTGTGTGTGCCATGCTCTGTCTGCCCTATGCTGCCTGTGTGTGCCATGCTCTGTCTGCCTTATGCTGCCTGTGTGTGCCATGCTCTGTCTGCCCTATGCTGCCCAAGCTGTAGGACAGAGTGCCTATATGTTAAGAGTAACTTCTTGTGCTCTTTATAGTTGCTTATGTGCAACAGGCAGCATCAGACTGGGCCCCGCTGGCCCAGACCCAATCCCCGTGGCGATCCCCAGCCTGAAGATCTCCATTGCATAAGGTAAGACTAAAGCATGGGCGATTAGGGGAGGGAGTTAGGCAGGCAGCAGGGGGTTGGGTGGGGCCAGGGCCCCTTGGGGGGGTGGCACCCCTGGTACTGAAGCCCCTGTGGGCCCTGCACCCCCGAGTCTGACCCTGGCAACAGACATATTCCAAATCAGTATGCTCAATTAAATTTTCTATAATAGGTTCCAGGCGTGGACTGGCAACTGGGGTATTCTGGCAATGCCGGTGGGGGGGGGGGCTGCTGTAAGATGCCATAGACTATTTATTGGGCTGGTGGATGGCTGTTTGAGTTACTGTGTACATGAAATACAAGGGCCTATTCTGAATCTCAGTCTGGCCCTGATATGTTCTGAGCATATAGCTATAGATTTGTTGCTTATGTATTCAAACATTCAATTTTTGAGACCAGGTTCATAACTAGTGGCCAAGCCTCACAGGAGTTGCCTCACCGCAACACAAAGCAATTAAAGTCATATCAGCATTTCTACTTGTTCGATTGGTGTGTAGTAGTGTCAGGATCTGTGGGAAATGGAAGTTTGAACTGTGACTGCATTAACCTACTGAGCCACAGGAGGCGCTTTGGTCACCTGCCCTGATGGGCATTCAGCTTTTCTACCTGCTTTGCTCTTGGCTCCACTAACCTTGTTAATCATGTTGTTGGCCCAGCAATTAGGGGCCTTTATAAACCTGCTCCTTGCATCTCTCAGTTGCTCCTGAGCCTTATCTAGCCTGTTACTCTGCTATTCCTGGTTTCTGAGGCTGGTGATTTGCTCCTGTTCTCCTGCCCCCACCTGGTACCTGTCTTCGGTTGATTCCTGGTTTGACCTCCGGCCTGTTTTACTTGACCCTGCTGCCTGCCACTGACCTCAACCTGCCTTATGGACCTTGCCAGTCTTCTGCCAGCCCTGACCATCTTGCCTGTTAATGGACTCTGCTCTATCTTTGCCTCATCACACTCCTGTATTTCAAGTCTAGTTTTGTTCTGCAATTTTGTCTGTTTTTTTACTTCATTTTTTTGCTCATTGTGTTGGGTTCAAAACCCCCAACAGACTGTTCTTCCACTTTGGCTTCTTCTTCTGCTTCTTCTTCTTCTTCCGCTTCTTCTTCTTCTTCCGCTTCTTCTTCTTAGCGCCCTCCAAAACTCCTCCTACAGTTTTAGGGGTACAACACCCAAATTTGCCACACTTCTTCGCCCTAGAGCGGAGCAGGTTGCTTGTGCTTTTCTAAGTGATCCCGCCCCCTTTTTGTGGCGCCGCTCAGAACCCCCAAATTTTTCCATTGACTTTGACAGGGAAGATTTTCAAACTGCTGCCACACTTACAACTTTGAAGCTACACCCCCCCCGAATGAAACAGCAACATTTTGTTGGATGACCCCAAAGTTGGAGGGCCCAGCAACAGCCAATCAAATTAAACCCATTGACTTTAATGGGGAAATTGAAACTGCTGCCAATCTTACAGCTTTGAGGCTGCACCCCCCAAACTTGAATCACACAGTCATGGGCTCAGCCTGAATGAAAATATGATGATTGCTGGATGCCCAAAAGTGGGCGGAGCTGTGAACAGCCAATCAGATTTTACCTATTGATTTGGCGGAAATCCAACCTGCTGCCATTCTCACAGAATTAACACCGGGGTCCCCAAACTTTTTACACTTGGTCACTAGGGGACTGCAGTTTTAGATTTGAAAAGTGGGCAGAGCCACCAACAGCCAATCAAATTTCACCTATTGATTTTTATTGGTTTGATGCCAGAGTTCCCAAACTTTGCACTGTCACTGGGTGACTACACATTCAAGTTTTTAAAAAAAACAAAAACCCCGCAAAGTGGGAGGGGCCAACAACAGCCAATCAAATTTTACCCATTGACTTTTATGGGAAAATTGAAACTGTTACAGCTTTGAGGCTACACTCCCCAAACTTGAATCACATAATCATGGGGTCAGCCTGAATGAAAATATGATGATTGTTGAATGCCCAAAAGTGGGCGGAGCTGTGAACCGCCAATCAGATTTTACCTATGGAGTTGTGGAACTCCAACCTGCTGCCATTCTCACAGTAATAACACCAGGGTCCCCAAACTTTGCAGGGGTAGGCACCAGGTAACTGTGGTTCAAGGTAAGAAAAAGTGGGTGGAGCCACCAACAGCCAATCAGATTTTAACTATTGATTTTTTTTTTGTTTGAATTTAAAATGCTGTTTTTCTCACATTATTTATGTCAGGGTTCCCAAACTTTGCACAGTCAGTCACTGGCTGACTATATATTCTGGGTTAGACCAAGTGGGAGGAACCACCAACAGCAAATCCAATTCCACCCATTAGATTTCATTGGTTTATATTTAAACTGATGCCACTACATATACAGTTCTGTCCAACTTCTGTGGTACCGAGAGCCAGCAATTTTCTGGCCTACATGGTGGAGGGCCGAAAATGGAAGACAGTGACCACTCCCCTTTTTTAATTCACACCCACTTCAAACCCCACCCATGTTATCACAAGAGCTTTTAAGACCATCCCCACATTAATGGTGGTAGTGCAGCAAAAACCCAAATGATTGGTGTAGGTATATCACCCTTCATTCGTATGTGAAAGAATTATATTATGACATATTAAGACATGCTTAAATCCATTTGCCTCCTACTCCCCTGTGGATAGCACATCAACCCCCAGAATATAATTACACACCTTAGGGACCATATAAGGACTATTTCCAAATGCTATGGTACCGAGGGCTGGAATTTTTCTGGCCTACATGGCCGCTACTTTTGACCCGTTTTGACCACTCTCCTTTTTTAAACCGCACCTACTTTAAACCACACACATGTTATCACAAGAGCTTTTAAGACCATCCCCACATTAATGGTGGTAGCACAGCAAAACCCCAAATGGTTGGTTCTCACTGCGGGGATATCATCCTTTCATATGTGAAAGAATTATATTATGTCATACATATTAAGACATACCCTTAAATCCATATGTTTCCTCCTCCCCTGTGGATAGCACATCAACCCCCAGCATATAATTACACACCTGAGGGACCATTTAATGACTAACAAACTCCCAGAACAAACCCCTGCCAGGTTCACCTTCACCAGGCAGCATAGGGCAGGCAGAGTATGGCACATACAGGCAGCATAGGGCAGGCAGAGTATGGCAAACACAGGCAGCATAGGGCAGGCAGATTATGGCACACACAGGCAGCATAGGGCACGCAGTGTATGGCAAACACAGGCAGCATAGGGCAGGCAGAGTATGGCACACACAGGCAGCATAGGGCAGGCAGAGTATGGCAAACACAGGCAGCATAGGGCAGGCAGATTATGGCACACACAGGCAGCATAGGGCACGCAGTGTATGGCAAACACAGGCAGCATAGGGCACGCAGTGTATGGCACACACACAGGCAGCATAGGGCAGGCAGAGTATGGCACACACAGGCAGCATAGGGCAGGCAGAGTATGGCACACACAGGCAGTACTCTGCCTGCTCTATGCTGACTGTGTGTGCCATACTCTGCCTGTCATATGCTACCTGTGTGTGCCATACTCTGCCTGCCCTACCCTGCCTGTGTGTGCCGTACTCTGCCTGCCCTATGCTGCCTGTGGGAGGTGAACCTGGCAGGGGTTTGTTCTGGGAGTTTGTTAGAAGTTGGAATCATTAAATGACCCCTAAGGTATTTAATTATATGCTGGATTTAAGGGTATGTGCCAATAAAGTCACATTCATGCAACCAAGTTCTTTTTATTAGGGTAAAGCTACTGTGTCTATTCATGTATTCATAAATTTTTATAGAAGCACTCTTTGTCCCTTTATCATTTAGCAATAGGTCCAGGAATATCTAGGGCAGCTTGTATTTGTGAAGTGCCATAACTATAGAGGGATCAGACCACACGGTTGCAGGGGAGCCCAGTGGAAAGTGGGGCCCGGACCACAGGGCCAGCTTCCTCTATAGCCACTTTTCCATCGAGAACATCTGTGTGCCTCCAGAGGGGAATCGCATACTTTACAGTGCGTGCTGGGCCCCTCCCAAGATTCTTTGTGTGGGGGGGCAGCAATTTGTTACACTACTGTATTTGCCAGAAATCTAACCATAATAGACCTACAAGCTGGGCTTTCAAATGCATCTAGGAAAATGAATAAGAATTCTCCCCAAACCTCGCCTTAATTGGCTTTTATGAGGTTTAATCAGTAACACTGATCGGTTTACAAACATACTAGATTGTGTGCAGTTATTTAACTGAAGATTGTCACCCCCTAGAGGAAAGATGAGGAACTGCATTACCTGTTGTGGTACTTCAAGTTCTCTTTTCTGTTTTGGTAATTCCACTTCTTTCTGCTGTTCTTTGCAGTCCTCAGAACAAGATGCATGAAAACTTTTCATGGAGAACTCTGTTTAGCAAGTATCACAGTGAGGAAGAAAACAGAGTAAAGAGATGTAAATTAAAAGGAAGGAAATGAGTGATAACATGGAAGGAACAAGATAAGAATAGAGTAAATGGCTGCACACAAATTCTCTGATGCAAATGAAATGTTTATTAACAAGAATAAATAAACTGCAGCAGTTTAAATCAATTCTCCAGGATCAGTAGACAATGTGGACAAATGTTTTTACATTTGGGGCTCAAGCAACTCTAGTACATGTCCTACACAGAAGCCAATCTCTTGCAGCATTTAACCTTTATAGGAAGATGCACAATACTGTTTTACCCTGGAGGGCAGACCAGCAACTCTTGTTCATAGATCCATTGGCTGTGTTTCAGAATCAACATAAGCTTAATTTGACTAGACAAACTGTGAGTCCCCTGGCTAAAATGTCATAAAGGATCAGTGAAATAGATAGGTTCCATAAAAGGCAGTTTGCAGCCTATCTGGCTGAGTCTTCCTGGTACATTAATAGCCCAAGGCTGCTACATTACTCATCTGGGCAGTGCTGTACTTTGGTCCAGTGCCACTCTAGGCACCGGATCTTGGACCATACACAGTACCGAAGTGGCACACATAACCTCACTCCTGTCTGCACATGGGCCAGCTAGACTGGCAGTGGTTGGGACCAAAGGCCAACCCCCTACAAGCTGCTGTCCTTGGCCCAGGCCCTCAAATGCTTATATAATACAGTTCCGTACTTGTGTAGCTTGCTTCTTACTACAGCATTATCTGGTAATTTGTCAAGTTGTAAGTCTACTGTGAGGTTTTCATTTTGCATAGCAGATAACATATAAAAAGAATGGATTTTATACTGATAAGCAGAGGTTTACTGTCATTTAAAGCTCTATACACACTTATACACTGACAAAATACCCAAGAGATTAATAGCTCTATGGGAAAATAACTAAATTCTGCATTTATCTGAATTGCAACCACATGTAGACTACGGTCTTAAGTTACTGTCACTCATTTACTTAACATTTACTCTTCCTAGTAAAATCCTTAAATTGTGGATTTGGTTAATCTTAGAGCATTTTATCTTTCATATTCTGCGGCCACTTATATTTGAAGTTCATTTCTAAATGTGAGTTCCCCTCAGTTTCTTGTGTTGGAGTCAAGAAACAAGTGGCAGCCAAATACAGCTTTATAGCTTACCTTGCACCCCCAGGCCATTTGGGAAAAGAAGCCCTTGCACAGCACAGCAAATGTCCTCAAATATAGAATCCTCTTCTCTGTCTGCATCAAACTGTACAATAAGAAATAACCAAAAAATTACAAAGTTAGGGTTTGGGGGGAAAGGATTTTGATTTTGTTTAATTTTTTGTGAAACGTTTTTGTTTTTCCCCTAGAGAGTATTGTGGGGCGTAGGTGGCTTTCTATGTTACTTAGCCAAATTATTTTGCCCAGTAATGGCCCAGACTGGGATTTTAAAATAGGCCCTGGCATGTCAAGTACAGAGGCCCAAATAGCTCCCCACCAGCCCAATAAATAGTGACTGTCTATTGCATCTTACAGCAGACCCATTTGCCAGAATTACCAGATTTCCAGTCCAGGCCTGCCTATTGAGTGCAATAGAACATTAAAATAACTTAAAATGATAAAAACAGAATAGGTATAGGTCTTGAACACATCAAAAAGTAAAGCACTATGGAACAGCCCTAAACCCCCATACTCCATTTAGAGAGAGAGTGTTTAAAGCAACACCACCACCTACTGTTCAAGTTATTGAGAAAGGGAATGTGTTGTGGTATTGCTCTGCCTAGAACTGACCAGAGAAATGTCAGATAATTCTATGCTATTCTGCCCTGTTGGTGGCCCAGATTCACTATTTCTTATGAGCACTCACCCTGGCGATAAGTCCTTTGTCCTGATAATACTTGACAATCAAGGGAAGATTCTGCTTAAAGGTACTGAGTCTCCTGTCGATGGCGTGAGCATTGTCATCTGGCCGGCCATGCAGAGAGGCTCGCCTTTCCAATCGCTGCCGCAGACGTTGGCTTGAACAAGCCAGGAATATCACCAGGTCCGGTGACCCAATCTTAAAGAAGTCCAAAATCACTGCTTAAAATGTGCAGAAGATTTCCTATATTGAGCAGAGCAAAGCATAGCATATGGCCCTAGTGGCTTATTCAACTTTTCTACCTGCTCCTCAAATGTAAATGCTTGTCCAATGTCCCTTGGGAAGCCGTCAACAACAAAACCAGTCGCATCCTGATGATTGATGAACTGCTGCTTCAGCTCTTCAATTGTTGTCTCCTGGAAAGAAAGAAGGGCAACCACATGAAAGCAGGTTGATGAACACAAGGAATACCTCTAGAGATCAAGGGATAAACTGACATGCTTGTAATATATGCCATTTCCTTTTGATGAGATGTTATTGCTCTTGCTGACTATGCCAGGGCAGTAAGGTTGTGAAATGCCCTTCCTAGAGATGTGGTAATGGCAGATTCTGTTAATGCCTTTAAGAGGGGCCTGGATGAGTTCTTGAACAATCAGAATATCCAAGGCTATTGTGATACTAATATCTACAGTTAGTATTAGTGGTTGTATTTATAGTTTATGTATGTGAGTGTATAGATTGGTAGGTGTGGGTTGTGGGTGCTGGGTTTACTTGGATGGGTTGAACCTGATAGACTCTGGTCTTTTTTCAAAACTATGTAACTATGTAACTATGTAATTTGCAAAATCTACATACAGCCAGCAATACAGTACTGCCTTGTGTTGTCAAAATGTCTACTTCGTGCCATATTTCATAGGATTGTCCTCACTTCAAAAACTGCATACCTAATTTTTTGGATTTAGGAGGTCACAACAGCAAAAGTGAAATTGCTGCAGAAATGCTACTTAGGCAGGGGCTGCATTGTGTAATGCATGGGTGTCTTGCTATGACGCTTTCTAAAGAACCTCCTGGCTCAAAACATGGTGTGTGATGAATTTTGGCCAACCCCAGAAACTTTCACCAAGTGATCTGTTCCATTGTTCCACAATGTATAGAACAAAGCAAAAATAGAGACTGCACTCAAACAAAATTCAGCCGAGGAGCTTTATTATGCCAATGTACCACAAAAAAATCGATGTTTTGGGGGGCACTCCCTCCCTTCGTCAGGATATCCTGGGAGTGCCCCCCGAAACGTTGATTTTTTGTGGTACATTGGCATAATAAATGGGGTAGCTCCCCAGCTGAATGCAGTCTCTATTTTTACTTTGTTCTATGCATTGTTGGGGCGTTGCCATACGTCTAGGACACTTTGCACCACAGAAAATTGCTTAAGGTGAGTGCAGCTGTGAATTTTTTTGTTTGCTACTGTTGTTCCACAATGCCCACTGCCTCTATTATGCATTAAATATAATGCACCTTAACCCAGATGAGTCCATTTTTAAACCGCAATGGCACCATTTTAAAGAGTAATGTCTAAATAAAATAAATGAAAGGTTTTTAACTGCCCTCTTTCAGCAAATCATAGAGAATTAATTCATTTAGATCATAAAGCAGGTTAAGCCAATTAGACTTATTTGTCAATTTTCGAGTTTGTGAATGTTTTTCTTATACAAATAAATTCACATTTTGAATGCTTGCTTATTTATTAATAAGTAAAACTCATTTGAATAAAAAATCAAATATCTTGAAGTTACGAGTATACAAACTCGAAAATCTTGAATTGAAAATATGGCTTAACTTTGTGTAGGACAACACCCATTGACTTCTACATAAACTCACAAGGTTTTAGATACTGAAGTTTTACATTCGAGTTTGCAACTTTTTTCCCTTAATAAATATCAGACATTTGAGTTTTGAACTATAATTCTAATTTAGTGGGTTTCAAAACTTTAATTGTGGGAAAAAATTCAAACTAGGTGTTGGAGGAAAAACAAGAGGTTCTGTAGGGCAGTATTGCAATATTTTATATAAACAGATAACAAATTTTATTTTTTGCTCTCTCCTGAAATTGACTACCATCTGTGGAATTTACAAAATGCCTTTACAAAATGAATTAATGTTCTGTTAGAAAGACTGAGTTGTAATGAGGACTCAAGTGGTATTTCACAAACCAGCAAAGTAAGTCGAGTACCGGAGGAGCGAGATCTCCCTTGGAGATAATCTGTGCTATTAACTCCCACTTGCGGTCACTACTGGCATGGTGGATTAGTTGTTTGCGCAGAATATCACCGACAGATACGCAGATAAAGCCAAAGTGGGAAGCCATCTTTGTACTCTGTGTTCCCTTTCCACTACCAGGACCGCCTGAGGAACAGAAAATAGAAATCAACTTAGAACTTCTTAAGTGAATTATAGGCAAAATATGCATTTAAATCACAAAGATTCTCCAACTCACCAATAACAAAGATGATTTTGGGTCTCTCCCTGTTAGGGTCAAAGACATCATATTCCTGGATGAGACCAGAAGATTCTGTCATGTCTGAATCACTATCAATTGAAAACTGTGACTGGATGGGGGGCAGACGTTCATAGCGCCGCATCTGAGGAGCGGGGAGGCCTTCTGAATGAACAACATTACATACAGGAAAGCATGTATATTAGAGACAGTCCAAGTAGGTGGATATTTTAAGCTGTAGGCTTATAAACTGAATACTAGAAAGGTCACTGTTTTTAGGGGTATTGGAAAAATTTTGAACCAGAAAGGGGGGGCTTAAATAATGGGAACAAGAAAAAAAAGAGTTTGAAGAAAAGTGAAGTCAAAGAGGGAAATGTAATGGAATAAACATGGCAGGGAAGTTGGAAGTAAATTCAGAATATGGATAGGATAGAAAAAAAGAAGAAAGGAAAATGGTGGAATAGGTAAAATATGGACTAAAGAAGATGGAAAGGGAGGGTGTAAGTAATGGGAAGATTAAAAGGCTGAAAATATGGGCTAAAAATATGGTAATATGGTAAAAGAAGAAAAAGAAATAGAAAATACCAAAAAGAGAAGGAGTACTTTGACTAGAAGATAAAGGCTTGCGGGAAAAAGTGAAGTAGGAAAGGGGGAGAGGAAGCAATGGAATGTGGAATATCAGGTGTAAGACCCTGTTTTATTGAAAGAGTGGGATCCAGCAAAGCCTGATCACACATACAACACATTTGTGGATGTACCAATTCAACCCAATATTTGAATAAGTTAAGCCCAAACACATATGTTAGCTTCACAGGAAGTACATATTTTAATGTTACACAAACAACACTGGATTGGTATGAACCACCCTGTTTGGCATGTTACTATTAATCACAGCATTTAAAAAGAAAAATACATTTTTATTAACATAAATCAAATTTAAGAGGCAAAATTGGTTAAAAACACATACAACACATAAAAACATCAGCAGCAACATAGTAGGGGCCCCTCACTCTGAATTTTCAATATTATATATTAAAGTTCCACAGGTATATGCTATATAGAACCAAGGATATATATATGTAATCCTCAGAAATATAACTCCAATACAACACCACATACTGAAAGCACCATTCACTTACTTTCGCCACATGCAGGTACGCTATTGGATCATTTTTTTTTCAATAAATACATGGCCAAATATATTACTTTTTGTTTCATTTGTTTAACTAGGTTTTCTTCATCTACTTTAAAAACTTGTTTAAAAATCAGATGTTTTTTCCACAAACTTAATATATATCTATTTATTTTGTATCAGAAGAAAGTATGCCGCACTCGAAGGTCTTAAGGTGCAAAAAAGGATTTTTATTGAACAGGTGACTAACGTTTCGGCTGTCTATGCAGCCTTTTTCAAAGTGTATATATTTATTTTGTGGTTGGTGTACCAAAGAAATGTGTCACAAATGTGAGTTTTCCCTTTAAGTTCTCCATAGTGGGAGATGTAAGTGTCAAGGGAGATAGTGTTAACAGAGAATGTTGTCTCTATTTAAAGAACTTTGCAGTCTGATCCGAAAACCTATAGTGTTCTGGAAAGAACAGTAGACCAGGTGATCCATTCCACTAGTTCAGCTTACATATTGGAGCTCACTTTCCACAGGAAGTCTGTCCTAAGGAAAGGTATTTAATTGTAAAAGAACTCCAAAAGGGATTGGGGGTGCTGCCTGTCACGGCAGAGAGAGCCTTGACAAAGCGACTGAGATTGAGAAATTCCCCAAAGAAGTATCCTGAGTACAGGGGTGGCGCCAATCATATGTGTTTTTATTGGTAGTCCACAAGGGGCCCAGTTTAGTGCACAGTCGAGGTGCACAGTCAAAAAAAACATATAGCAAAAAAAACAAAAAAAAAACAAGTGGCGATATAATATAATATGGTTTATAAAAACTTTAAAAAAGTATTTTATTCAATAAAACACTGTTCTCCAGCGTAATTCTATAAAAAACATATCAGGCAAATAGTATTTTCTTTCATATCCTCAGCAAACGTAAGGTGGGTCAGCTTGTTCCTGATCCTGATTGAACAGACTGTTACCTGCACACTGGGAAAAGGCTATTTGCCTGATTTGTTTTTATAGACAACAGTGTTTTATTAAATAAAAGACTTTTTAAATGTTTTTATAAACCATATTATAGGTGCTCGCCACGTTTTTTTTTTTTCTTTGCTGTTTGAGTATCTGGGAATCTTGTGCCTCAGAAAGGCTGAGCTGCCTAAGCTAAAAACATTTCTTTTTTTTTTTTTTAAATAACGCATCAAAGGTGGAATTTGAATATAGAGAAAGAGGTGGAAGCAATACAGACTTGCATACTTGAAAAAATACTTATGTTTGGTAAGGACCAGCACTATCAAATATAAAAACAACAAAATGTCTGTATTTCACATACCACTTGTGCCCAATGTTTCAGTCCACATTAGGACCTTTATCAAGGATAACAAATAGTGACTTGTGCAAATCTTAAATACCCATAACCCCTGTGAAAATGATGCCAAAATGAGATGAATGAGATATATATATATAGTGTAAGGAAGTAAATGAAGACTAGCAGAAACTAAATAAGAATAGTAAGAGGTTTTGTAGGCTATGGAAAGTGGGAAGATACCAGAAGGCAAGAAACGATGGTAGAGAAAAATGAATAAACAAGAATGTGACAAGGGTGGTCTAGTGGGTCGGCAGGGATGGCCGGCATCATCTTCTTTTAGGCATGCATGCGCGCCCGTCTCCTTTTTGACGCACACATGTGCACATGTGTTCTTTCGTCCGGCGTGCACTTCTGTCATTTTGGAGCAAACTTCAAATATTTAAAGGGTTTACTGTCCTGTGTTCATTGCCCAACATAGGTCTACTTCCTGATAGTTCCTAGTGTGTTCTTTTTGTCCACATACACCTGTAATTTTAGGCCTCCCCTGGTTACATAAGCACAATCCCCAAATTGACTGGCTGGCCAATAAGATACTTCAATGGGGAAGTGATTGTCAGAGATCATTGCGGACGTCTTCTTTAAAAAGGGCAGCTGAAACCCTTCCTCCGCACAGGCCCGATGATTGTGCCATAGATTTAATTCCTGGTTCCTCTCCTCCTCTTCTGAGACTCAGGCTATGGAGGAGTATATTAAAGAAAATCTGGAAAGAGGATTTATAAGACCCTCCTCTTCTTTGTAGAGAAGAAAGATGGGTGTCTTAGGCCATGTATTGATTATAGAGGTCTAAACAAAATCACGGTCAAAAATCGTTATCTCCTTCCCCTGATTTCTGAGCTCTGATAGAGTAAAGGGAGCTACTATTTTCTCTAAGCTTGATCTAAGAGGTGTGTATAATTTAATATGAATCCGGGAAGGGGACGAGTGGAAAACGGCCTTTAATACCCGTGATGGGCATTATGAATATTTAGTAATGCCCTTTGGTTTATGTTATGCCCCTGCTATCTTCCAGGAATTGATGAATGATATTTTCCATGATCTTCTTGGCCATTGTGTAGTAGTATACCTAGATGATATCCTGATCTATTCAAATAAACTGTCTGATCATTGTACCCATGTTCAGGAGGTTTTACTTAGATTAAGGCAGAATCACTTGTATGATAAAATTGAGAAGTGTATTTTTGAAGTCTCTTCTGTTCATTTCCTTGGGTATATTATTTCCCAGAAGGGCCTGGAAATGGACCCAGCCAATGTTCAGGCTATTCTAGATTGGGTCCAACCCTTGTCTTTGTGAGCCATACAAAGGTTTTTTGGTTTTGCCAATTATTACAGACAATTTATTAAGAACTATTCGATGCTTGTGGCTCCAATCACTTCTCTCACTAAGAAAGGTGTTGACCCGAGTATTTGGTCAGAAGAGGCCTTAGCAGCCTTCAAGTTTCTAAAAGAAGCATTTATGTCTGCTCCTGTACTCCTGCATCCTGATTCTACTCCTTTTTTTCTGGTAGAGGTGGATGCTTCTGAAGTTGGGGCAGGAGCAGTCCTATCTCAGCGTCACCCAGTTACCAATAAGGTTCACCCTTGTGATTACTTTTCTAAAAAGTTTTCTCCTACGGAGATGAATTACGATATAGGTAATAGGGAATTATTGGCCATAAAATTGGCATTTAAAGAATACAGACATCTCTTGGAGGGGGCTAAAAATGTGTTTACAGTATTCACAGACCATAAGAATCTCTTATATATTGAGTCAGCTAAGCGCTTAAATCCTAGACAGGCCAGGTGGGCATTAATCTTTTCTCGTTTTAATTTCATTATAACCTTTAGACCTGGAGAAAGAAATGTCAACGCAGATGCCCTGTCCAGAAGCTTTGACTCCAACCCTCGAAAGAAGTGTAAACCTGACCCTATTATTCCTAAGGATATGATTGTAGCAGCCCTGAGTCTGGATTTACTTTCCTCCTTGACTGAAGCCCAGGTTAACTCTCCTCCTAATGTACCCCCGGGGAAATTATTTGTTCCAGAAAACCTTCTTGAGGCAGTTTTGTTAGAATCCCATGATTCTAGAGTATCTCAGCACCCAGGTCGCAACAAAACCTGTTCTCTTCTGTCTCGCAGTCTCTGGTGGCCAACTTTAAGACAAGATGCGGGAAATTATATTGATTTGTGTCCAGTTTGCCAACGCTCTAAACCTTCCAGATCCTTGCCTTAGGGGCTGATACAGTCACTTCCTATTCCTGAAAGACCATGGACTCATATTTCCATTGATTTTAGTGTGGATTTACCCCCTTCCAAAGGGAATACTATTATATGGGTGGTAGTAGACAGGTTTAGTAAAATGTCTAATTTTATTCCCCTTCCCACCCTCCCATCTGCAAAGTCGCTTGCTGAACTCTTTGTATCCAATATTTTTAGGATCCATGGTGCCCCTCTAAACATTGTCTCTGATAGGGGGTTCAGTTTGCTTCAAGGTTTTGGTGGGCTTTTTGTGCACTGATGGGTACAGGTTTGTCCTTCTCCTCTGCTTATAATCCGCAGACCAATGGCCAGACAGAAACGACAAATCAGTCTTTAGAACAGTACCTCAGATGTTATGTCTCCAGTAATCAATATTTATGGGCAGATTTTCTTCCATGGGCTGAATTTGCATTCAATAATTCTTCTCATTCATCCACTGGGGAATCCCCATTTTCTGTTGTTTTCGGTTATCATCCTCATTATCTACTGCTTCCTCTGATGTGCCCGCAGTTAATTCTTTGGTTGATCATTTTTCCAAGATTTGGCAAGACGTTCAAAATTCTTTATCTTCTGCAGTAGCTGTCCAAATGAAAGCTTTTGATAAGCATCAAAAAGTGTCACCAGAGTATCAGGTCGGTGATAGAGTCTGTCTTCTAAAAATGTCCCTTTGAAAGTTCTGTCTGCCAAATTAGGACCCAAATTTATTGGCCTTTTTTCTGTATCTAAAATTATCAATCCTAGCACGGTCCAGTTACAACTTCTTCTTGAACTCGAAATTTTTAACTCTTTTCATGTCTCTTTGTTAAAGCCTACTAGAACTGTTTGGCAGAGGTCTCCTCCTCCTCCAATATCTGGCAACCTGAATATGTGGTACAGAGGTTAGTGGATTCTTGTCTCTCCAGGGGTAAATTGCAGTATTTGGTACACTGGAGAGGTTATGGTCCTGAGGAGAGGTCTTGGGTTCTGGCTTCTAATGTTCAGGCAGATCGTCTTGTATGTCAGTTCCATGCTAGGTTTCCTGATAAACCTAGGGGTGCGGTGGCCCCCTCTGGAGGGGGGGTAATGTAATGATACCTGGTGGTCTATTGGTTCTGCGGGGACGCCCGCCGCCTCCCGTACGGGGACACATGGTTTGGTTCCCTTGCCTGCTCAGAACTCTCTCCTTGGGTCTCTCACTATAAGTCCTGGCGGCATCCAAGTAGCGAAGGGCTCCTCCCAATGTGAAAGGCAGCTGTTATAGGCAGAAGCGTGAGCCGTGACTGGGCCCTTGGCGCCTGTTCTGAGTTCTGGGATACCGACTGTGACACCATGGTAATTTGAACAATGTGAACACAATTGCACAGACATGGACTGAGAAAGGCAGGACAGATAAATAGATGTGACAAAGGAAGAAATTATAAGAAAATGTTAAAGTGGCAGAAAGATGAATTAGTCAAATGAACATACTTTGGTAATAGAGTAAGCAAATAAAAATCATTGAAAGACTAAAAGAAGGAAGAAAGGAAACTAAGAAAATGAGAAATTGTGACAGATTATACATCCCTAATCCCAAACTGTTGTCCTCCCTCACCTGCCCTGTGTGGAGTCTTCTTTCCCTGCCCTCCATTAATGGGAGGTAGATTGCGGCTTAGGAAAGTGTCCCACTGAACCTTTTCTGGCCCTCCTATATCCCGGACCTTTTGCAGGCACATTTCCATATAGCTGATAGGGTCTTCTGGCCTATAATACATGAGTCCGGTCAGCAGGCTCTGGAGAGACAGAAAAGTGTCAGCCAGTTAATGACAATAGTCATAACAGTCCTATGTTTAGAACTGCTATCAAAAAGGTACAATGAACAGCTCACACACAGGACATACATGTGCAGGGATGGATAGATTGGCAGACAAAATCACTTCTCTGAGAATCTCCTGAAAGTCCTGAAACACAGAAACCCTTGTTGCTGATGAGTTCAGGTTGTGTGCTTATGAGTTCAGGCTGTTTACTGCATATTTTGATCAGAACATCTGGCCCTTGGATAGGATGATCTTATAGGAAAAAGGGGCCCCTCTCAAACTAGGACAAGTGTGGACCCCATCTTAGGTGTGAAAGTTAACTAAATTAATGTCAAATCCGAAGGTCCAAGCTGTACACAGCCCTATACAGTGAGGAACATACGTATTTTAACACCCTGCGATTTTGCAAGCTCTCCCACTTAGAAATCATGGAGGGGTCTGAAATTCACATTGTAGGTGCATTCCCACTGTGAGAGACAGCATTTAAAAAAAAAAAAATCAGTAAATCACATTGTATGATTTTTAAAGAATGTATTGCACTGCTGCACATAAGTATTTGAACACCTGGCAATCAGCAAGAATCCTGGGTCTCAAAGACCTGTTACTCTGTCTTTAAAAAGTCCACCTCTACTCCACTCATTAATCTAAATTAGTAGCACCTGTCTGAGCTCTTTAAAGGGGAAGAAAAGGTAAGCGATTCAAGTCACTTGGGGGTGCAAGTCATCACATGTCCAGGCCCGTCTGAAGTTTGCCAATGACCATCTGGATGATCCAGAGGAGGCATGGGAGAAAGTCATGTGGTCAGATGAGACCAAAGTAGAACTTTTTGGTCTAAACTTCACTCGCCATGTTTGGAGGAAAAATAAGGATGAGTTGCATCCCAAGAACACCATCCCTACTGTGAAGCATGGGGGTGGTAACATCATGGGGTGCTTTTCTGCGAAGGGGACAGGAGGCCTGCACTGTATTAAGGAGAGGAATAATGGGGCCATGTATTGTGAGATTTTGAGCAACAACCTCCTTCCCTCAGTCAGAGCATTGAAGATGGGTCGTGGCTGGGTCTTCCAACGTGACAATGACCCGAAGCACACAGCCAGGATAACCAAGGAGTGGCTCTGTAAGAGGCATATCAAGGTTCAGGAGTGGCCTAGCCAGTCTCCAGACCTAAATCCAATAGAAAGGGAGGGAGCTGAAACTCCGTGTTGCTCAGCGACAGCCCCGAAACCTGACAGATCTAGAGGAGATCTATGTGGAGGAGTGGGCCAAAATCCCTGTTGCAGTGTGTGCAAACCTGGTCAAGAACTACAAGAAACGTTTGACCTCTGTAATTGCAAACAAAGGCTTTGTACCAAATATTAACCCTGATTTTTTCAGGTGTTGTAATACTTATGTGCAGCAGTGCAATACAAATACATTCTTTAAAAATCATACATGTGATCATCATGTGATTTCCTGAATTTTTTTTTTTAAAAGCTGTCTCTCAGAGTGGCAATGCACCTACAATGTGAATGTCAGACCCCTCCATGATTTCTAAGCAGGGTGTTCAAATACTTTTGTTCCTCACTGTATACTGCAAATACTTTTTCAAACTTGTACTTTTGTCCACCACCTCTAAAAGGGCTTCTTTTCCTGCATGCCCAGAATGGCAATCTGTGGTTCTAGCAAATGCCAGAGGGGCTGCTATAAGAAGCCATAGACATTATTTAGCGGGCTGGTTGGGAGCTTTTTGGGCCTCTGTGTACTTGAAATAGCAGGGCCTATTTTAAATTCCAGTCCAGACTTGTTATTCTGGTGTCACAGGGTCAATGCTCTACCCTACAACCAGGTCTAGACTGGAAATCTGTGGGTTCTGGCAAATACCAGAGGGGCTCCTGTAAGACGCCATAGACCAGGGGTCCTCATACTTTTTAAACAGGGGGCCAGTTCACAGTCTGTCAGAGTGTTGGGATGCCAGACTATAGTTAGTGCTCAAACTACAGCCCCCCCCTGCCCCCGCTGTGTCCTTACCCCTGGTTACTACCTGTCTGCCTCAGCGTGGACCTCGGGCCCAGCGCATCACATCACCGGGTTTACCCGGCCTCTGCCCCCGCTGCATCCTCACCCCTGGCTACTACCTGTCTGCCGACACTAATGACGCAACATCATTAGTGTCGGCAGACAGGTAGTAGCCAGGGGTGAGGATGCAGCGGGGGCAGAGGCCGGGTAAATAACCTTGGGGGGCGGGGGCATAATTTCAGGACACCTGCCGTAGACAGTCAATATTTATTGGACTGGGGCGGCTCTGTGTACTTGAAATGCCAGGGCCTATTTTGAATTACAGTCAACTTATAAGGGATTCATTGTCCCTAATAACTGTGTACAGGGCTGCATAAGGTTATAAGTATTGTGACCAATAAAGATTCAGCACTGCTGTGATTTCAGTACAGCCTTGTTTATAGGATTCATAAGCTCTTAGGAGCTTAGAATCATGAAATTGGTACCTTAAATGAAAATGTACAAGCAGTAGAATGCAGTCATCTGAAAAGGCAACAAATGCGCAAAAACTTATAGGGAAGCTATCATAAATGGGAATCTGCTTAAAGAAGGAGGAAAGGTAAAAACTAGGTAAGGTTTATCAGAAAGGTCTATGTAAATACAGCCATAAGCACTCAGAGAAACGCTGCACTGAGTCCGCTATCAAAAGAAACACAGGATTTCTTGTCTCCTTTTTTGTAAACATGTTGTTCAGGTGTCTGACTTCTCTCTCACAAAAATCCTTAATTCCTGAGGCCAGAGTCTGCAGTTCTCTCCTCTCTCTCCTCTCCTGCTCCCCCCTCCCATAAGAATTCTAAGAACTCCTTTATCTCTCCCTTAGGAATGTGTGATCTGAGCTATAATGGCTAGACTGCAAACAGGAAGCTATTTAAAATGGCAGCTGCTGTCTTAAGTAAAAGGAGAAAACTTCTAGGGCAATGCTTTCTGCACAATAAATATATTGTTCTAGGTGGCACTAATGTGGCAAATCTATTGGCAGTAAAATGCCAAAATGACTTTCTTTTACCTTGGCTAAGCACTTACAGGTAGCTTGTGTTCTGATCAGAGAGGAGTGGGAAACAGGGTCGGACTGGGGGAGGTGCCCCCGCCATCCATGTCCACTGCCGCGCTCCGTCCCCCAATGCGCCCCCGTAACCCCCCACAGGGGCCCCCTCCCCATAAGTGAAACGCATTAGGGGAGGACACAAGCAGCCGGGGAGCGGCAGTAGGCATCGGGTCTGGGCCAACATGGCCCACCGGGTTTTTTCCTGGGGTAAAAACATTCTTGACTGACATCTAAAGTTTAATCCCCACCTATCCATCTTTTCTGATAGAAAACCTGGAAAAGACTGAAGAAAGTCTAAAAATTCAACCCAATTCCCCCTTACATTATCTGACACTTTCCATCTCACTCAGCTGACTCACTAACAAACACTTTCTTGGTTATTTATGAGAAAAAAATAAAAGAAGACACATTTCACTTGCTTTTTTTGAGCAGCAGCAATTGAGTTATTTAGCACAAAGGCCCAGCAATTTGAAACAAACATGCCAAGTGAGCTGGCAGGTGAGGTGGGAGTTGTAGTTAAACAACAGCTTTAGGGCATCCACTTGCACTTTTCCATAAAACTACAATTTGCCTTTTATTTTAACTAACTATAAATAAATGTTGTCGGAACAGTAACTTGTGCTACTGTTTGTGCAATAACATTGTAGTCATTCTTTGTATGTATGCAAGCTAATCGATAACAGAAATTATGGCCATTTCTTAAGAATACAAGAACTGGCTATAGCCTACTACAGACTGACCAGATGGGCCTGATTATACTGACTAATTAAGAAGCCTGAAAGCCTGGCTAGTCAGTCTACAAGAGAGCTCTGAGAGACCTAGAGAGGTGTCTGTGAATCCAACATACAGGAGTCTATGTGCCTGTACACACACAGTTGCCTGTGCAGTGGTCTGTAATATTGCTGCAAGTGATGTGTCATTGACACTGGTATGAAGGAAGTTTCTTTTATACACTCTTTATAGCTGTATATGGCTATTGAAGTAAGATTTGTTTCTGCATGTGTAAATTCCGGGAGCGTGAATGGCAGCTGATCGAAGGCTGCTGGTGAACAGCACAAAACCAAAATGTACTGTTATATGTACAAATCAGCACCCAGCCAAGCCCGGCTCCATTCCTTTACTTTTCCTTTGTATGTTTGCTGTTTAGGGGTGTGGCCTCATGACATGCCACAGCAAATCAGCTTTCACTCTGCTCTGTCACTGATGCAGACCAGGGAGCCAGAGATTCAGGACGGTGGGAAATGGGAGGCTGCTTCAATAATTAGCCATAACTTTGTAATGGTGCAAAATTTTTAAAAGCCATAAATTGTCAAAATGTTTGCCTAGACTTTATATTTTCAATATTATAAAAACATTTTTCATGAAAAGTGATGCACAGGCATAGTATTTGATATGAATGCACTTGGGGGAATTTAGGAAGGCAGTGCCTGCCCCACGAAGGAAGTAATCCCTTGAACTTTACAATATACATGTAATTATATAAATATTAATAATGTCATTGTACATTTAGAGACAATTTATAGTTGGGGCTAGGGAAACTGATAAAGGGGAAAAAAAAAACATTTTCCCCTTAGTGTCTGTGTCCTACTGCCCTTTTACCTGCTGTTGGTGCAAGTCCATTTGTTGTTATAGTTAATTAGTTAGTTACATTGGGTTGAAAAAAAAGTCCATCAAGTTCAACCCTTCCAAGTAAACCCAGCACATACACAAACCTATACTGACCTATCTATACACTCACATACATAAACCATATATACCAACATTAATACTAACTGTAGATTGTAGTATCACAATAGCCTTGGATACTATGCTTATAGCGGCTTCACTGAGGCTACAGCCTTTTTGTTAGGTGGATGGGGCAGACAAATTGAGGCTTCTCCAACCTATCCTTGTACTCTTCCATCACCTAACTTTTGACCAGCAGAAAGCATGGTATCTGGTACTTACAGGGTGAGTGTGCCCCTTTTTATATAGGATTCAGCTGTGTTAGTGTTACCACAGACTTCATACATTGGATGTACTCTCAGAGCTTTTAAAAATCTGACCTTGGGCAGGAAATGGCTAACCATTTTTTCCCCAGGTCCCAACATTAAGACATTTAGACTGAGATGCAACTAGGATATTCATGTTCTCGGTGCAAGCCAAACAAGCTATGAGAGAGTATTTTCCTATATCCTTTGTGAGTATGCATTCGCAGATACCCTGGAGAGCTTATTTATATGGAATCAGTGTGCTGCTTCTGGGTGGGTGGTACAGCTTTTATTATTATTATTATATGTCTTCCCTTCTTTGTGCTAATTTCTTTGTAACTGCTTACAATGTCTTTGTAACCACTCACGGTAATATCCTGCAATGCTATATAATGCTCTTTCAACAGGCAGGCCTTAGCATTTTTCTGTTCTGCATAAAAAGAACCTAACACAACAAATGGGATTTGATTTGCCTGAAGTATATATTATTTTGTATATATTAAAGGGGAAGTTTCCACCTCAGAAATAATGTCAGTGTCTTATGAACTAAAGGTGCCATTTATGCCTAGATTTGGCCAGGCATTTCAACTGTACTGCCCTATCATGTGGACACATGTGGCACCCTGGGGGTAGTCTGGACCGACCAGACTCTAATGTTCTATAATTTTATTCCTATTCACCCTTTTATTGAGACAATATGGGCCATTTATGAATGCAGTACAATTTTTAAATCTATCTATCTACAGTGGATATAAAAAGTCTACACACCCCTAATAAAATGTCAGGTTCCTGTGCTGTACAAAAATGAGACAAAGATAAATCATTTCAGAACTTTTCCCACCTTTAATGTGACCTATAAACTGTACCACTCAATTGAAAAACAAACAAATCTTTTAGGTGGAGGGAAGAAAACCAACAAAAACTAAAATAATGTTGTTGCATAAGTGTGCACACCCTTAAACTAATACTTTGTTGAAGCACCTTTTGATTTTATTACAGCACTCAGCCTGTTTGGGTATGAGTCTATCAGCATGGCACATGAAGCCATTCCATTGTTGATGTGGATGTATGCTTTGGGTCGTTGTCATGCTGAAAGATGAAGTTCCTCCTGAAGTTTCTAACAGAATCCTGAAGGTTTTGTGCCAATATTGACTGGTATTTGGAACTGTTCATAATTCCCTCTATCTTAACTAAGGCCCCAGTTCCAGCTGAAGAAAAACAGCCCCAAAGCATGATGCTGCCATCGCCATGCTTCACTGTGGGTATGGTGTTCTTTTGGTGATGTGCAGTATTGTTTTTGCGCCAAACATATTTTTTGGAATTATGGCCAAAAAGTTCAACCTTGGTTTCATCAGACCATAACACCTTTTCCCACAGGCTTTTGGGAGACTTGAGATGTGTTTTTGCAAAATGTAGCCTGGCTTGGATGTTTTTCTTCGTAAGAAAAGGCTTTCCCCTTGCCACTCTCCCCCATAGCCCAGACATATGAAGAATATGGGAGATTGTTGTCACATGTACCACACAGCCAGTACTTGCCAGATATTCCTGCAGCTCCTTTAATGTTGCTGTAGGCCTCTTGGTAGCCTCCCTGACTAGTTTTCTTCTTGTCTTTTCATCAATTTTGGAGGGACGTCCAGTTCTTGGTAATGTCAGTGTTGTGCCATATTTTCTCCACTTGATGATGACTGTCTTCACTGTGTTCCACGGTATATCTAATGCCTTGGAAATTCTTTTGTACCCTTCTCCTGACTAATATCTTTTAACAATGAGATCCCTCTGATGCTTTGGAAGCTCTCTGGGGACCGTGGCTTTTGCTGTGGGATGCGACTAAAAAAATGTCAGGAAAGACCAACTAGAGCAGCTGAACTTTATTTGGGTTAATCAGAGGCACAAATGATGGCAGGTGTATGCTGACTCCTATTTAACATGATTTTGAATGTGATTGCTTAATTCTGAACACAGCTACATCCCCAGTTAGAAGAGGGTGTGCATACTTATACAACCACATTATTTTAGTTTTTTTGGTTTTCTTCCCTCCACCTAAAAGATTTCAGTTTGTTTTTCAATTGAGTGGTACAGTTTATAGGTCACATTAAAGGTGGAAAAAGTTCTGAAATTATTTATCTTTGTCTCATTTTTGTACAGCACAGGAACCTGACATTTTACCAGGGGTGTGTAGACTTTTTTATATCCACTGTATCTATCTATATGTTCTATATCTCTTGAGCTCCCCTCAGAGCTCCCTTGACAAAGGCATTTGAGCCGAAACGTTGGAGTATTCTCTCATTCAAAGTATCTGCCTTCATATCTTTTTTCAGTTTTTTTCACAGGGTGGTGTTGATTTGTTTATTGATGGATATTATGATGTTTTTTTAAAAAATGCAATATTGTTGCTACATAATGACCTGATAAATAAAAATGTCTTTTTAACTATTGTACCTCCCTGAAATATTTTTTCTGGTGTGCAGGGTTTAGTTGAGGGTTTTGTTGGTGTATATAATCCTCTTATGGGGGGAATTTTAAAACCCTAGTACCTGGATTTTTGTATATGCATATTTATATTTTTTGGATTGTTTTTAAAGGGCAAGTGTACCTTAGCCCAGAGTGCCCTAAACTATTCTAAATTTTGTACATATATAGATGCACAAACTGGAAGCACTGAGGGGAATAGAAAAAACAGATGTATTAAAGGTTTACCTAATCCCCCACATCAATTCATATCGGTTCATCCTGATGACAGTTCAAGAAGATTCAAAACACACTGATGTGGAGGATATTGTAAAGTTTCAATAAATATGTTTTTCTATTCCTGTGTGTCCTTCCAGTTTGTGTATCTCTCTGGATAGATATAAAATGCCTTTACAAGTGATTACATAAATATTTTTTATTTATTTGCCAAAAAGTGCACAGCTTTTTTTCACAAAAGTTCAGTAAGCAAAGCTATCTGTGTGATCAAATGCCTGTGTACCAGTACATAAATACTTTAGTGTAAAGAACTTTACCGCACTCTCAGGTCAGTATCTATCTATCATCTATCTATCTATCTATCTATCTATTTATCTATCTTATCATCTATCTATCTATCTATCATCTATCTATCTATCTATCTATCTATCTATCTATCATCTATCTATCTATCTAACTATCTATCTATCTATCATCTATCTCTCTATCTACCTATCTATCATCTATATATCTATCTATCTATCATCTATCTATCTATCTATCTATCTATCATCTATCTATCTATCTATCTATCTATCATCTATCTATCTATCTATCTATCTATCTATCTATCATCTATCTATCTATCTATCTATCTATCTATCTATCTTCAGTATCTACACACTTACACTTGTTCTCTCTCGCCATCTCTCTTTTTTCTTGTGTTTGGCATGATTTGTTTGTATATCAGTACAGAGTTATGATGTTGAAGCAGTTCCCAGCTCTTAGGATATGATACAAAACATAAACAGTGAATGGCAAAACTGAGGGCTAGGTGGTGGGCAATATATGGAAGGCTAGATCCATGCAGACACTGAGGGAGAATATTGTGATGTTCAACTGTTCTACTGCTGTTTAACTACAATTCCCAGAAACCCCCAAGGTGCTAAGAGGTGTTAGTGGGCAGTAAGTTGAAGATCAATGTAAAAGTTAAATACTGAAGATCTATTTATTTTATTTATTTATATTATATTGACTGTACTTACTGATATAGGGATACTGACTGGCACTAATGCCTAATTATAAGATACGGACAGGTCACACATATATTTATATGTGTGTATATACAGCATGTGTGTGTGTTGATTGATAAGATAGAATAGAGGGAATGTATGTGGAAGGAAGATAAATAGAATGATTGCATATGATATGGATGGATGGATAGATATAACAGATTGAGACAGATAGAAGAGAGAATGCATTAGGAATAGATAGAGAGACAGAGAAGAGGATTGCTAGAATAGGTTACTGATAGATACTCCATACACCGTGATACTGACCCATACTGATGGAGATGGATAGTGATAGACGTTTCAGGATAAGGGCTCTGACAGACACAAATGCTCAGGGACAAGGGTATATACATATATGTCCCTCTCACATCTGTACAAACAAACTGGGCGCTAACGGACAAACAGCTCATGTACCTCGAAGAGCCTGGGGATGTGCCTGTCCGTCAGGTAATCCTTAGCCTGGCTGGTGTTCATACTGCGGCTCCGGGCAGTCCCCGGCGGTCTATCACTCTCCGGTCCCCCAGTGCGAGTCACTGTTGCTCTGCCGCTCCGCCGCCTCCCCTTCTGCTGCTCCTGCCGCCTCCCCCTCGCTGTCTCCCCTAAGTGCCAGTTCTTCCACCCGCAGGCTTTCGTGCTGCACACACACTGGCAGATACAGTACTCGCACGGCGCCACCTAGCGGCCGCAAACCTGCCTCTCACTCTCGTCTGCTGCAAAATATCCAACCGGGAATTTATGGCGATGGGCACTGTCCGCAAGTAAGAGCGCTACACACTAATGCAGTTGGTATTTTGTGCAGGCCCGGATTTGTGGCGAGGCCACAAAGGCCCGGGCCTAGGGCGGCATAAACATAGGGGCGGCATGCCGCCCCGCCGCACGCAAATTTTTAAAATTTTGCTCCCATACGGAGCAATGGGGACCTCTCCCCACTGCTCCGTATGGGAGTTTTAACTTTGGCGCATGCGCATGCGCGTTAGCGCGGCGGCAGGGAAGGAGGAGGTGGTTTGCGCATGCGCGCTCGCACGGCGGGTGGGGGCGCCGAATTGGGGCGGCCTCGGGGCGCGTCGTTTAGAAATCCGGCGCTGATTTTGTGCCATGCCATACTGGTGACAGAACTTGGCAGCTGATGGTAATCTGTATATCACTTATATATTCATTATATACAGAAATGGAGGGACAGGGGATGTTGGGTATAGCAAATAGTTTTCCTTAGTCCTAGTATTGCTATTGTTATCCCTGAGCAGGTATCTCATATAAGGATACAATACTTTCTATTATATTTGCATGATTCAGCAAAGTAACAATTTCATATATTCACAGCTTCAGCCAGTTGGTCTATAGCTTTCAGTATTGATTATATACAGTATGTATGTATTATATATAATGCTACTGCTGTTCCCCTACTGTATCGTCTTTTAACCTTCTGCTGCCCTGTGAGACCACACTATGTATGGACCAATGCCTCTCTTTGTATCTTTTACTACTACTACTACTACTACTATTGGTATTGGAGTGCTTTGTAAAGGAGAAGGAAAGTCATTTTAGCATTTTACTGCCAATGGATTTGTCACATTAGTGCCACCTAGAACAAAATATTTATTGTGCAGAAAGCATTGCCATACCTGAGTAAAGAGCCTTAGAAGCTTTCTCCATGTGCTTAAGACAGCAGCTGCCATTTTAAATACAGAAAGAAATCGCCAGCGCTCGGTCTAACCCACGCTGTAGCGTTGACCTGCTAGAAACACACTATTGTGCCAGCGCTCGGTCTAATAAAAAGCCATTAATTATACACAAAGAGAAAGAAAGTTTGCCAGCGCTTAGTTTGCCTTCAAAAATAATTTTTTACAAAAAATGAGGTGTTAGTACCACACTTTGGCCAAAACATGTAAGCTCACGTGCCACGTCAAGGCCCCTCATTGTACGGGAGTCCTACACTGTCTAATGACTTTGAGTCTGTGATACAATTAAAATAAAGTATATTTTGGCCAAAGTGTGGTACTAACACCTCATTTTTTGTAAAAATTATTTTTAAAGGCAAACTAAGCGCTGGCAAACTTTCTTTCTCTTTGCCATTTTAAATAGCTTCCTGTTTGCAGTCTAGCAGTTATAGCTCAGATCACACATTCCTAAGAGAGGGGAGAGGGAGCAGGAGAGGGGAGAGAGGAGAGAACTGCGCAGACCCGAACAACATGTTTACAAAAAAGAGACAATAAATCATGTGTTTCTTTTGATAGAGAACTCAGTGCAGCGTTTCTGTGAGTGCTTATGGCAGTATTTACATTTAGTTTTTACCTTTCCTTCTCCTTTAATAGGGAATCCATTCTAAACCTGTTCCCTCTTAGTAACATAATCAAGGAAGCACTGTGATCTATTATAAATATTAAATGGGATAATAAGACCTAATATAGTTGTGTGAAGTGAACCCCATGATGGCTGATACCTTCATGAGCCTAGGAGGTGCTTTTCCATATTTTCTAATCCCCTTGTTAAAATGACTGCCTACAATTAGTTCCTATATTGTCCATCAAATGTGTGGAACGGGCCCGCTAGCAGAATAAGGGTTCCTGGGGTGAAGAATAATATCATGGGTCCAGTTTTTAAATGTAAAAATGTAATAAGACTGAGGTGGCTAAAGGAGAAGGACTCGATGCCCGCAAGGGATGAGCTGGTGACAGAAATGCTGCTGAAACAATCCACTCTGGCATGGATTGTGGAATGATTTCAGAGTTATTCCTATAACAAAACCTGAAACAAAAAAAAGTCACCATTCTCTTTAAAGGGGACCTGTCACCCAAAGAAATAATTACAAATTGTTTTCTATTGAGCAAAATAAACTTCAATTACACTATATAAATTATTTTAAACTTATTTCCTTCAGCTCTGGAATTCACAATTGCAGAGAACAGGCAGGCTCCATTTTGTGTACACTGTTATTAAGGCAAGCTGTACATCCTGCTAAAATCTTGTTTCTGTGCCAGTATGAGGGGACCTAATGCATATCCATGCACTGGTTACACAATTAGATGGTGAGGAGGGAGGGGGGAATGTGAGGAGGGCAGTGACATCTAAGAAGTTCTGAATTGAAAGTGAAAGTAACTGTCTGCCCCGCCCCTATGCCTAAGGCATGGAGACGGGGCAGGCAGTATATGATTGACAGCTGGGACTTTTAAGTGCTTATATAATGGGTATAGATGTGTTAATAAAAAAATTACTTTGGGCTACGTGTTTAATTTGAAAAGGGCTTTTATTACACAGCTTTTCATGTCTGGGTGACAGGTCCACTTTAAGAACGATTGTGTCCCACCAGAAGACATTCTGATCTGGCTGAAAAGGCAGTGTAAAGTGTTTACACCTCTCAAAATGGATATGGATAAGTACGGTTATTGGATGGGTGGTTGGTATGCCAATGTAGAACTGCACATGAGGTACCATATCCCTCAGCCCAATTCTCTCTTTATTGGTGATGAAGGGAGTGGTGTTCTATCTGGGTCAGCCTAGGGCATGTTTTAAATTCGGTTCTTACCGTCACCGGGCAAGTGCCTGTGCGGTGATTAGGTGCTCGCTTTGCCGCAATGTAGGACATGTTAGCAGGGATTGCAATGATGTAAAGTGTAATCTTTGTGGGTACTATGGTCACTCGTACAGGGCTTGTCCGGAGGCTCTCCACAACATCATGGGAAAACTGCCCTCGGCTGGAAGAGGAGATGGCAGAGGAGTTGTTGGAGGAAATTAGGGAAGGAATGTCCACCCCCCTACCCAGTCTAAAGCCTAAGATCCTGCTGTTTCCTTTCAGCACGCTTCAGAGCCCCCTTCCCAAACTGACCCACCTTCCTTTGCACAGGCAGTTAGAGGGGTATCGCCAAATGATATCACTGAGGCTCCCTTTATTCAGCCCCTTAATATTCACATCTCTCCCAGCGCCAAAAACCTCAGGTGCCAAAGGTGAATTTGCCCATTCCCTTGGAAAGCAAAAAAGAGTCTGCAAAACCAGCTGGTGTTTCCCCCACTGGTAAGTGGGCAGTAGTGCCAATAAAGGATAAACCAGGGAAACAACTTGATGTATCCAAAATAATTCCTTCAATGGAAATTGATTTGCATCACAAGTTTGATCTTTTGCCCAGAGGTAAATCTTGGCTTGATGCAATGGAGAGGAGGAAAGGGAGGATATAAAAGTAGTAAGTGATAGGCAGAAACCTAATGCTCATTCAGTAGTGGGAACTGATAGTGATTCTGAAATGGAAATGAAAAGCGGCAAGATATCAGAAAAAGGCACTCTGTCACAGGGAGGTATATGTCAAAAAGGAGTCAAAGAGAAATCGGATGATTTTGATGAAATAATATCTCTTGGAGATGAGGACCCAATACCATCGGGAACTTAGGTTAAGAGGTATGGGGATCAGGAGGGGGAAAGCAGTCAAGAGGAAAGTAAAAGGAGGAGTAGGAGGAGGAAGCATAAAAAAACAACCACTAATTATGACTTCTTTACTACTCAGGATAATATCCTCAAATGTGTCAAGAGTTAAGACTTCCAGGGCAATGTTTCAAGCCTTCCAGTCTCTCGGGCAATCCTTGGCTGACATTATATTTATCCAGGAGACAAGGCTGACCACCACTGCAGATATGAATTGTGCTAAACCAAGTGGACATTTATGGACTTGGATCAAGTGACTTTGTTGTGGGAGGGGGTGGGAATGGAAGCCATCATAGACAGAGGAATGGACTTTGAAAAAGATGGTTCTCTTCTGTCGGGAGGGAATGGGTGGGTTTTGGTGAAGGTTTATTACTTTTTAATGGATGACCTTATCTGAATTATTATGTTATGTTAATGATCTGATGTGATGTATGTATGTATGTATGTATAACTTCATTTATAAAGTGCTACTTATGTACTCAGAGCTGTACAGTAGAATACATTAATATAAACAGGGGTATTAAAATAGATAAATACAAAGTATAACAATAAATACAAATAAATACAAGATACAGTTCCAATAAGTTAAGAGTCGAAGACACAAGAGGATGGAGGTCCCTGCCCCGTAGAGCTTACAGTCTATATGGGAGGGTAACTTACAGACACAAATAGGCAAATGCAGTATAAGTGCTGTAGGTCACAGTGGGTGACACTACAGTATAAGTGCTATTTCCCAGATCAGGTGCTGGGTGAGTGCTCCAAAAGGTAGTCTTTTAGTTTGGTTTTAAAAAGACGGAGGGAGCGGAGGGAGGATTCTCTCCGGAGGAAATCGGGGAGGGCATTCCAAATGTAAGGGGCTGCAAGGGGTTTAAGGCGGGAAACTGCAGTAGTAGTTGGGGACGCAACCAAACGATTGCTCTGCGAGTAACAAAGGAGTCGGCCAGGAACGTACAGAGACACAAGGGAAGAGATGTAGTGAGGAGCAGAGGAATGGAGGGCTTTGAAGGTTAAGAGAAGGAGTTTGTAAACTATTCTTTGTTTAATAGGAAGCCATGATAAGGACTTTAGCAGGGGAAGGGCCTGAACTCTCCTGGATGAGAGGAGAATTCTGGCAGCAGTGTTTAATATAGACTGTAGGGGGGAAAGATGGGAGTTAGGGAGGCCGGTTAGTAGCAGGTTACAGTAGTCCAGTCGGGATAGGATGAGCGCGTGCATGAGCAGCCTAGCTGTTACAGTAGAGAGAAAGGGACGGATTTTGGCAATATTGCGTAAGAAAAAGTGACAGGTTTTGACAGTGGAGTTAATGTTGTCAGAGAAGGAGAGACTGCAGTCAAAGATCACCCCCAAACAACGTGCCGAATCGACAGGGTTGATGAGGGTGCCATCAATAGGGATAGAAAAGGGGGGGGGGGTAGGATGCTTGTTATCTTTATGTACGGATTATTTTTTTCTAAATAAAGCTAAATCCCCAGCTTCCCAAAAGATGCTAAAGCAGTGTTTGTCATTGGTACCACAACTGTAATGCCACCCCTCTAAGCTGGGATCCCCAACCTTTCTTACTCGTGAGTCACAGTCAAATATAAAAAGACTTGGGGAGCAACACAAGCACCATAAAAGTTCATGGAGGTGCCAAATAAGGGCTAAGATTGGCTACCAGGCAGCCTCTATGTACACTATCAGCTTACAGGAGGCTTTATTTGGTAGTAAATCTTGTTTTTATTCAACAAAAACTTGCCCCCAAGTCAGGAATTCAAAAATAACTACCTGGTTTGGGGTTGGTGAGCAACATGCTGGTCATAAGCCACTGGTTGGGGATCACTGTTTTCAAGGAACAGGAATTGTATATCGTATATTAGTCCTAAATTGTTACACTCAAGCTACATAATGGTCCTAAATAATTTTTCAATTTACTTTGCAGTTAGCTTCTGTGGCCAGTAGAGGGCCACATCACTGCTTTCCTGAAATGGCTCATGAAGAGACCAAGGCAGCATGTAAATGAATGGACATTTTGAAAATCCCTTGGGCTCAGAATTATTGCCCCAATAATTTTCATAGATTTGCGAACCGTCGTTTAGTTGATCGGACAGGTTAGAAAATTTTGGTCAGATAACGATAAAATCTGTGGATGTATCTGATGATATCCTTGCGGACCTACAATGCATTTCTGGGATGTCACTTTTGTATGATTACTGTCTGCCAACTATTTCATGTTCAGAACATGCTCCAATTTGTCATTTTTAGGGCCTTATTCTAAAGGCCCTAATTTTTGTCTAAATGTTAGTTTTAGATCTTTGTGGGGATACACCGAATCCTGGATTCGGGCCCAGTCCAGCACTTTTTTGAAGGATTCGGTTTCGGCCAAATCCTTAGCATATGCTAATTCACATTCGGTTCGGGATTCAGCAGAATCCGTTGGGGTGAGTTTGGGGGTTCGGCCGAACCCAAAAAACTGGGTTTGGTGCATCCCTAGATCTTTGCATTTAAATGTACGATCTATATTTGAACATTCATCAGAAGTCAGACAGTGTGTACCCTGGGGTAGCAGTATGAATGCAGTGCCCACTTTGTGTTAAATGACCCAAAACACATAGCAGCAGCATGGGGCAATCATTGTTGGGGGCAGGCTGTACAGCTTTATGTGCTTATCCCCCCTGGTGTGGGGTCCAATTGGCCTAAGGCCTGCCCTGGCTGGAAACCTTTGCAGCACTGCTGCCTCCGGCTGCATTTACCCTTAAATGAAGTCCTCCAAATTTCAGCAGCAGGAAAGTGTCATGGCATCATGGCTGTAATCCTGTTCAGCCAATGCAAACCGTTCAGTCCCGAGATTCATCAGCATCCCGAACAACCCCTGGATTTGGTGTGTTGTTGCAACCCAAAGGGAAAACAATAAAAAAACACATTTCAGTGTAACATTCATGCAGATCCATGTAAGGTCCGTGCAGAATTTGTATGCTGAAATATGATTATATTTCAGGCCAACTAAACTTATAATGTGAATTTAAACCCTGACTCTGAGTCAGGCCTGATCCCCAACATCAGTGCCCAACCTTATGGTGTTAAAAGATCTAGCGGAAAATCTCCAATAATTGAAGAGGCTGTAATAGCAATAAAGGGAGACGCAATTCATTGTCTGGTTACTCTTGGCCATGTAAGTTATTTGACTCTCTAAGTCTGTAGTTTGCTTTCATGGGCAGCTATTGAAACCTTTTTATTTTAGCCACCCGCAGGACAGAACGTTTATATATTATCTAGTTCTTCTTATCTCCCACTGTAAAAACTATAAATGAAACCTGTGTTTGTGCAAAGCTGTGTGACTACTGTGGTAAGGTCACTGTCAGGATACCTGGGAAAGTCCAGGACGGAGCTTATATATGTCCCAGGTTCCTAAAAGAATGGTTCCGGGACTGCTAGTCCGGCCCGGGTGTTGTGGGTCTACCTGAGGCATCTCAGCTGGCTAATTAAAAGGCAGCTTTGGCCAAAGTAGAAGGCTGCAGCCTGGGGGAAAAACACAGGGAAGCTGCCTGTGTGAGCTGACAGAGTTTTTTGAAAGCTCTACAAGGTTTGAACTTTGTTTTTCTTTTCTCTGTGTGGGAGACAGGCGGTAGGTCTGCTCCTGGTTAGTTAGGACAACTGACCTGTGTTAGGTAGAGCCCATTAAGTGGCAAGGATTTTATTTTGAACTATTTTGTCATTTTTTGTGCAAGTGAAAATTAACTGCCTAACAACAGCATATACACTCTCACGTGTTGTAATTGTGCCAAGGGCTGCTTTACCCCCAGAAAGCTTGTCCCAGCTACCTAATCCCTGACACTACCTATTACATCAAAGCTGCATCTTTCACTCTCAAGGATTGCTCCACTGAGATTTCAGTTCTTCTTATGCCCGGCAGAGGGAGCTATAGTTAATAAAATAATAAATTCCTGAGTATATATTAGGCTGATGCCCCACAAAGTGAGTGGGGGCTCCATGGGGCATCCACAATAGGAATGGAAAGGTCTATACATCGCTTCGGCTTTCCGAAGTCGTGCAAAGCTTCCTCCTGCAGGCAACTTTGTGCAGCTTCACTCCATGGGGCATCAGCCTTATCTAGTGATTTCCTACCTCACTTTTCATATACTCTACCCCTCAACCCTCCATATTTTACTCTTATTAATACACATAAAACTTCCTATTACACACCAATGTGCAAATGACCTTTAGTGGCAAAACACACAAAAAAATCCTTGATGTATTAAAATTAGATTTATTTATTTTCAAATGGGTCCTCCCACAAACCCACAGCAGCATTTGGGCGCAGTCAGTTCCACATTTGTGGAAGCACTTTGTGGTCTTAATTTGCAGTTCCCGTTCCATTGTTTGTTGGGAGCAGTTGCTCAATTAAAGAGTATTTTGTTTCCTTAAGTAAAGCATTTCACTGACATTTCCTGCATCAAAACATGAGCTCCGAACAAGAAATGTGCAAACTTCATTTCCATTCGTTATCAGTGGAACTACCTACAGTTCCAGACACCATGCATACAAATGACAAATTCGGAGAGGCCTCCTTAAGTGTCTACGGATCACCTGGACAAGCATTTTTTTTTTTACATGATCAGGTTGAAAGGGTAAGAAAAATAGAGAATTTTAGAGTATCCTTAGTTGCCTTTCCACAAGAGAACACTTAAAAAATAAGCCATTTGGTACAGTATTTCTACGTGGGTTCTGGCTGCGGGGTATTGTTTGTCATAACATTGTAAAATATAAATCGGGAAAAAAAGAGTATCCTGACAAATATAATAAAAGTAATGCACAGTACAGGTTCCTTGTACACAATACAAAACTTCCATGGGGAAAAAGGAGGAGCAAGTCAGTGGACAACACCAAATTCAGGAAAAATTACAAATATCCACCACACAGACCCATTCCATGTTTGCTGCCTATTATATCAAATTTACTTTCCACTCAGGACAGTCCTCGTTTAACATTCATATTCTATTACCAATTCTTAATCTCATAACTTTATTCATCCCGGCCAACACTGGTACACAATCTTCTATCATGTCTCCATCTTTGCTTTCCCTAACCTTGCCGTTTAAAATGCCATCAGAATATTCAGTTCAAACCCTACTGGGCAGCTTTTCTGGGAGACGGCAGAAGGTACACCTCTAGTGAATAGGAGGACTAGTGTTGGCACCTTCATGTCCTTTTTGGATTTCACTGCCTATAACATGGTTGCTCTCCCTCATTATAGGGCGAAATCATATATATTTAGATCTAAGGTGGCAGCGCACAAACAAAATAAATATATTATACATTATCACATAATGACTTTTCCAAGCCTAGTCACCCTGAGCAAACCTTAACTTCCTTCCAACTCTCTTTTGAACCAGAATTGATGCCAGCCATAAAAGTTGAGTTCCCAGACCATTGTGCCATTGCTGGTGTATTTCTGATGGATGTTTTTTGTTTTACCAGGATAGCCCAGTGAGAAACTAAGCAACCCACAATCTGATGATTCTTAGATCTTTCATTTTCTCTCATGTTCAAGCCCTGACTGGCAATCTGTGGGTTCTGGCAAATGCCAGAGGGGCTGCTGTAAGATGCCATAGACAGTCACTATTTAGTGGTCTGGGGGGTGTGTGAAATTCCAGGACCTATTTTGACTCCCAGTCCAGACCTGCTCATGATATCCACTGCTTTAGCTTCTCTTGTATCTGGACAGCACCCAGCACCAAACAACACAGAGAAAAACCAGTGAAGGTGTAAGTAGAAGAGACGGGGTGGTATGACCCACTAGGACGTGGTTAAATAGATTCAGTCTCTATGTCATCAAGCCACTCCGGGTGAGAGAATGTGATGTTGTATACTGGTGCCCAGCGGGCAAACACTAATTTCTCTGTGATAAAACGGTGGTGGTTTCCTCTACGGCCTTGCTCGTTCTGAATGTACGTGATGCACTCGTCTGGGCTTTTTGGTTCGTAATAATGATACGGCATCTTCCTCTGGCGTTTACTGGAAGACAAAAATGAGAGGCTCAAGATGGTTTCCTTGTGTTGCCATTGTTCCCCCACCCCCAGACAAGCAAAAACATTGTATGTGCAGCCAAAGCTGTATTTTCTATACAGGCACCCAGGGGGTGACCCTTAGGTGTCTATATAAAAAAAATGTTCTTTTTCCAAATTTTTGTTGAAGCCCTGCACAGATACTTGCATTGTGTGTGTTGGGGGGAGGGGGGTGATAAAGGATGTTTCTGCTAGAGCAGGACTAACCGTGATTATAGATAGAGATGACCTGTTTAAAGGGAAAGAAAGGGTTAGGGTATATTTTAAAGTGAAGCTGCTGAATGCTTGCCTAGCAAGCTCTGGAACTCAAGTCCCACTGGGACTTACATATTTCCCCTCTGCAGCAAGCAAACTCATGGTAAAATACCTGTCATGGAGATATAAACTGTTTGAAACTATTGTGCAGTGTGTGGCCAGACAGCAAATGGAGCAACAAAATCAAATATATATCAAAGATATAAAGCTAAAAAGGTGGCCGTAGTAGTAGTAGTAGATTTTACAATATGTGGCAGGTAAGGGGTTAAATGAATCGCCTTGAATGCAGTCAGTTCAGATCACTGCAAGGACTTACACACAACTATTCCCAACTGTGAGCCTGTCAGTGTATTAGATAGAAGACAAAAAGTCAGAGAGATTTAGGAGGTCAGCAGCCATTGGCCCTAATCCCAGTGCAAAGAATAATACAAGTGTAGTACTTGGCAAGGAACGGGAGGCAAATATCAGAGCAGAGATGTACTTATTTCTAGATTATTCTAGATAATCATTCAGCTCTATTCTAGATAACCACCAGCTGTAACTGAACAACAACTCCCATTGTGCCAGGGGACTATCTTTTAGCTTCCAGTGCCCCCACCGCAAAATCATATAGTGATTTTCCCCACTGATCAGTAATCCCAAAAATATACGGAGCAATATGAAAAAATTACTGTTTAATTAATCATTTTAAAAACAAAATGTGCATGTATAATAGTGGACCATACGCTTGTCACGTTTCTTGGCCTCCCGCCACATTCTCAAAAGCTACCTCCCACCAATGTAACCTAGGGTGTAAATGTAAAGGCAGCAGTTGGTAGAGAAAATAGAACTGTAAAGGGTTGCAGTGGGTACCCTGACTGATCCAAGAATCCAGTTCAAGGTGTTTAGGTTTTGGGGTCCCAGAGATTTTTCTTTGGGGCCCAGAATCTCCTAGTTATGCTGTTATAACAGTATATTATAAATGTGCTTCATTCAAGACGCAAACATTGATATACACATCTTTCAGGGCCCCCACTGTATCCTCAGCAACTACATGGCCCGCTGTGTCCCTTGCCTATCCATATCTTATTACCAAGAAGATATATGGCTAGATATATGCCAATCTACCCACAGCCTAGCTGTCTATTATTTCTCTGTACATAGAGGTTGGTTGGTGCCTAGCTCTTTGGCCAAAAAGTCTAAATATTACATGTCTATTTATGCAGTGCTTTACAGAGTTTATAAATCATTCACTGCTCCAATGGCGTTTACAATCTCAGGTCTTTATCACAGATTTCTCAGGTTTCTATATACAGATTTATCATGAGCCAGTTAACCTGCCTGTATGTTTTGGGGGGAGGAACCCCCATGCCAACACAGGGAGAACTCCTTGCAGTGCCCAAGCCAGAATCAAAATCAGGACCCCAGCGCTGCACAGCGGAAGTTTATATGATTAGTGTTCAGTTTTCAAGACCAAAATCAAAGCTGTTACCTGCAGTAGTTTGGGGGAACCATGCCATACACGTGCACATTGTTGCACAGCTCCACTGCTATCACCATTGTAAACCAGCCCGTACTAAGCCATGAGTGAGACTTCGCTCTAAGTGAACAAGAACATTTTTTTACTGCAGGATTCTAAGCCATCTACAACAACAAATAATTTAATGTTACAACAAAGATAACAATAAAACGTACATAAAAATGCACAAGGGGCTGGTTTTTAAGGTGTTAGAAGATTTTTAACTGCTAATATTATGAACTGGAAATAACAGCGCCACCTACTGTTTATTTCTGCCAACTTCCTACAATTGGCTGATAATCAAATTCCTGAAAAAGAAAATGTTTCATGATGTTGCATTGCTTAGAACTGAGAAACCCCAGATAACTCTTTTCTGCCCCCTAACTTTATTTTCTTGTAACCAGTGCAGTTTATTTTCTAAACATTTGTAGAGCAAGTGGATGTCTGGTTTTAAAGATAAGAGGTGGCCACCATATCAACATAATATATATATTTATGAGTTAATTTCTCACCGGTCCCTCCCTGTCTCTGCCCGGAACAACTCGTCAAATCTCCCCATGTTCCTTGGGGACACAACAAAGGCAGACACGTTGGGGAAAGCTGAGCTGGCTCGTTGGATGATGTGATACATATTAGACTTGCTGCCCTGCTGCATCTTGTTAGGAGGTCCCCAAAAGATAAGAGTCTGTCCTGGAAAACGGCTTAAGAACTCTTGCGGCCTCCTAAGAACCCTGTATACACTGGAGTGGGCCACCACGCGGAACGTAGTCTTGTTCCCAACATCCTTTTCGTAACCTGTGGTGGGGGCGTCATTCATGCGAATAATGCATTCTGCCTGGTTGATCTTTGGGCCCAGATCAGTGTTGAGGAGGTGGCTGGAACTGGTGACAATAACGCAGCTGTTGCACTTGGGATGTAGTGTCTAAAGAGAGGTCAGGCAATCACTATTAGGTGTAACAGCAGTGACACTTCCTAACTCACCTCAGTAGCACAACTAGGTATCTGGAGATGATTTGAAAATAGAAAAGTATCATTTATAAGTTACATCAAAAAATAAATTATTAAAGAAAATCCAAACCCTCAAAACAAATACATGTTAAATAGTTCAAAGCATTCTTCTAAGCTCTTTTGTTTGGAATAAGTTTGGAATACAGGTATAGGACCCATTATCCAGAATGCTCGGGACCAAGGGTATTCCGGATAAGGGGTCTTTCCGTAATTTGGATCTCCACACTTTAAGTCTACTAAAAAATCAATTAGACATTAATTAAACTCAATAGGATTGTTTTACATCCAATAAGGATTATTTATATCTTATTTGGGATCAATTATAAGGTACTGTTTTATTACTACAGAGAAAAAGATAATCAGTTTTAAAATCCTGAATTATTTGATTAAAATGGAGTCTATGGGAGACAGGCTTTCCGTAATTCGGAACTTTCTGGATAACGGGTTTCCGGATAAGGGATCCCATACCTGTACCAGCAACCATCTGCTGGTCAATTCAGTTGACCAGCAATACACAAATCTGCTTTCCCTCTAGCGTGGGTCACTTTGCTTCAAAGTCTACAAAAGTGCAGCTTTCCCTCCTCACCTTGTTGCCAGACACTGAGATGTATCCGTCTTGTAGCAGCCATTTTCTGATATTGGGTGGGTTGGTATATTTGAGCTTCAACTCCCTGTAGTTGAATGGTTCCTCGCTGTTGTTGGAAGTCAGTATGATGAGAAAGGTGACCAAGGCAAAAATCAGTATAAGCGCTGCTGTGCGGCCCTACAGGAGGACCAGATAGTATTTAGTGGATCAGAAGCAAAAAACAAATCCAGATACCCAAAGTATCAATTTTAACGCAATAATAATAAATCTAAATTAAAACCAAATAAAATGATTAGAAACTATAAAACAAAAAATTAAAGCAAAGTTACTTCTTTATTTTCAAAACATATAGGGTTATATGATAAAAGGCACTGAGGTTGCTCAAGAGCAGTAACCCATAGCAACCGATTAGCAGGTAGAATTTACTGTTTAAAAGCATGAGTTACTGCTATGGGTTACTGCCCCTGGGCAAATATTACATATGGGTATAGTGCATTAAAGTTGGTGGATAAAGGTCAGTCATGAATGGGGCAAACCACATGTGACATGGCCATGCCAGCCTTCTTTTGAGGATGGGAATGGTTTGTTGATAGACCCTTTAAGACTGACTAGGAAAAAGCCGTCCACCCCTTTTTCTACTAGTGCTCCACTATATCAGCAGTACTAATAAAGTGTTCTATGAGAAGCGCCTGAATATACCACGTGGTCTGACATTTGTAGAATGGCCTTTTCTAAGCAACTTGTTGGTCTTTATTTTTTATATTTTTTTTGTTTATTTTCTTTAAAATGGGGGTCACTAATACGGCAACCAAAAGACTATTGCTTTATAAGGCTGCCTTTTTTATTGATTACTTTTAATTCAATATTTTTTTTTTCAGGCTTCTTCTAATCATCTTCCAGTCTCTCATTTAAACTACTACCTAGTTGCTAGCATCAATTTGTACCCTAGCAATGTTACAGAGTGCCTAAATATGAATGTATAAGGAATAAAATACAATATTAAATATTACTTTGGAGGCAGGTCAAATGGAAAGACTAATAATTTAGAAAACATTTAAGTGTCCAGCTGCAAGGCCAGCTAAAGGTGAACTTCCCCAATTAAATAATCACAGTCAATAAAACACATGGCAGGGTTTCTGCCCCCTGTGATGCACAATGTATTCCAGTATATGAGGGGTTTAAGGACGGCATATCTCTTTTGTGCAGCTCGGAAAAAGTTGGCACTAGCTACTTCAACTCCCAGCATTACTCTATTAGATGTGCCAATGATAGGATACTAAGATTTGTAGAGTATAAGCCCCTCCAATTCACTCTACACATCCTGCATCACCCTGGGTGTGAGTATGCACTTTTTTTCTAAAATCTGCTATGTGTGTCTGTACCCAGGCTTGCACTGTGACTCAGGGTGCAGACACACCAGAGAGTGGTTTAGAGAGCAGAGGGGTGACTTATGACTGTCCCATGTTGCAGTAGCCTAAGGAGAGCAAAAGTAGTACTTGCACCTGGGGCATAACTGGACGCACACTGGATTACAAATCTGGCACAAGGTGCAGAGCAGAGTGTGGGCAAGTGCAACACACCTATATCATGCAAGTTAGTGGCTGGAGCGTTGACACCTACATGCTTTTCCCTACTCATTGCCCATGAATACAGTTTGTAGATGCAGGCAGCACTGTTTTTATGGGGCAGATGCAGGAGTCCATTTGTAATCCAGTGCATGGTGCCAAGCATAGTGCACAACCACCCTGGGCACAACACAGCGGAAGTGCAATATGCACCCCGGCGCTCCCTAACTTGTGTGTTTAAATTACAAACAAGTTAGGGGGCAGTAGAGGAGATGCCTACGTGCCTCCCCCAGTCTGCCTCTCATGAATACAGCACTATCAAATGCAGGAAGCACTGAATTAATGGAGCAGATGTAGGCGAGTGCAGAGACCTGTGACCATTTGGAAAAGGCAGGGTGCAAGTGTACAGAACACACCCTGCCTTTTCTAAATGGTCACAGGTAGGTGCATTCACCTACATTTTTTTCAAATTTGCACCCTGGCAACTGTCTCCTCTAGTTTTTAGGAAGCACAAGTGCAAAAATGTTAACATTTTAAACATTAAATCTTAATTAGTATACCGTGACTCTCAGTTTAATTTTTGGCAGCATAAGGGTCACCATGTCCAACTTTCTTCCAAGTTCTTCAGCCAGAGGCAGATGCTGGGAGAATTAATCCAGCAAAAGAGTCAAGACCAAAGGATGTAGGAATCAAACCAGGGCTGGGCATTCACATGCTCATGATATGGAATGGAAACTGGGGAAGGAGCATGGCTTATTGCTTAGAGAAGATGAAGCATGCAGTGCAATTACTGTGGTGTTAGACATATCCCACGCCGACTTGATCTTATTACCCCTCGATCATTTCCTTGTGTTGCCCGCTTGTGTCTAAAAAAAGAAAAAGGCAAGCTCAGTGGCATGGTTAGGTCACTGCAAGACCAGATCTGGCTTAATATCAGGAAAATACCTTCCTATGCATTTTCACACGATTAAGCCTGATCGCAGCATGAAAAGTTTTATACAATGATCCATATTCTTCAACATTACTAAGTTTTTTCTGACACTTTGTTATTCTCACGGGAAAGGTGCTGCATCTATCATTGCCCTTATATGATCCTTGTGGCTTTCTCCATTAGTAAGCAGTTAATTAAAACAAACAAATAGCGCTTCTCCATTGTGAGCAGAAAACACCCACCACAGTAACCACAGCAACTCGTGGCTTCAGCTTCCTTTACAAGCTCCACTGCAAAGTTTCCTAAGCTTTACAACACTGCATTGTGCAACAAGCAACTCCTTTTTTTAGCCCAAACCCAATATACGGTACTTTATGTTTAATAAAATTGTTTCACATTGTGTACTACTTACAGACTGGATGGCATTAGAATAATAAAAGAATGAAAATATATATCTCCACAACAAAGTAAATTTTAATAATAAAGACTAATAAGTCTATTATTATTATGTCATTATTCTTCAATTAAAGTTTGTGTTTATACAGTGCAGATGACCATTCAGCATTGTTCCATTGATTAAGGTTGACAGACCCTGCAGATCAGGGGGCAGTTGAGCTGCTGCTCCTCCCATGTCTGTATCTGCTTATACCCCATTCATTAATAGGCCCATTGGCCAATAATAATTTCAGTTTTGACAGACCAGTTGGATTTCAGACTGTTTCATACCACCCCTTTCCATTGAAAACAGTATCCGTCTGCCCCTTGCTGTTCTCTGCACTGCTGGTTCTAATCAGAAACCAGCTGATTAACAGATCTGTGAAGAAGCATGCAAGGTATCAGGGGAAATGGAGAGCTGACTTCTGCTGCAAGTGTAATGTGAAATATGCTGAATGCATACTGTATGTTTATATCCACCTACATCTGTGTTTTTCACACCTACTTAGTTCCAGGCCCAAAATTTGGCCAGCAACCCCTTTAGCTCCTTACAAGTTTAGAGGTAAACTGAATGAACACACACATGCATGATAATGTTGTGTCAAGTAGCAGCAGGGGGAAGAGAGCACAGAAGAGGTACCTTCCTAGCCCCCTTCCAATTGTTGCACCATAGCCAGGTGCCTCGTCTGCCTACCCCTAGTTCTAGCCCTGTGTGTTCATCTATAGGTTCAAGCTGTGTAGGACTGGAGTGTCCATTCGCTGCCACCTCAAGGGCCCACCACCCTAGCCATTAGGGCCCCCAACTTCCATTGAAAACCCCACCTCCCCACACCCTATTGTACCTCTAAAAACATGTTCATCCATCCTAAAACAGTTGGCCCAACCAGGTTTGCTTCTGGAGTCTTGCTTCTGGAGTCTTGCTTCTGGAGTCTTGCCAGCCCTGTGCAAATCTACAGCAACAAATATGGCTTCACCCTATATCTTACTCTAATTACTTTACAGTTGTCCTTCAAAAAGGGCCAAGGCCCCACAGTTTGAGAACCAATTATTTATTATTGAACTAAAACAAATGGAAATGTTGAATCATTAAAACCAGGACGGGATTTAAGAATAGGGCGCCGTATCGGCGTATGGCTTTGCATCTATCCATTCTGCTCTGATTGAATGCAAGTTCTTGCCAAATTGCACATGAAATCTGCTGACTGGATAGTAAATGGCCCCTTTCATACTTTTGCCTTTGATTACTGCTCCACATAACTTCCTGATTACTGCTAGGGATGTAGCGAACCTCAAAAAAAAAGTTTGCGAACCCGTTCACGAACTTACGCCAAAAAGTGCGAATATTCGCGAACTTTGTGAACCCCATAGACTTCAATGGGAAGGCGAACTTTAAAACCTAGAAAAGCCATTTCTGGCCAGAAAACTGATTTTAAAGTTGTTTAAAGGGTGCCACGACCTGGACAGTGGCATGCAGGAGGGGGATCAAGGGCAAAAATTTCTCTGAAAAATACTTTGTTGACACAGCGTTGCGTAAAACCGCAAAGGCAGCTGGCAGACCTAGCGGAAATACGCAGCGTTTTTTGCTATTTCGCACTATTAGCACCATGGAAACGGGATTTGCTGAAAAACGCCATGTGTGGCTTGTGCGGCTTTTTTAGGCAGAGAAAAAACTCAGCGGAAAAACGCCACGCGAACCCAAATTGCGAGCATACACGAAAAGTTCGCAAACTTGCGAACGCCCGATGTTCGCGCTAATTAGTTCGCCGGCGAACAGTTCGCTACATCTCTAATTACTGCTTCTGTACAATAGATTGGTTCCCAGCCCAAAGGAAAGCTGCAAGTAACCCCTACTTGTACCATGCACCACTCCGTGGCAAAACCAGGCCTGGCCATCTGTTTCCAGTGGCATAAAATCAACATTTTATATATATTAGGGATGCACAGAATCCAGGAATCAGTTCGGGATTAGGGAAGATTTGGCCTTTTTTAGCAGGATTCCGCCGAATCCACACTCCTGGCTCAACTAAATCTGAATAATTAAAATCTTTTTCTCACATAAACATGGAAGTTGAAAATTTTTCACCGCACGCAGTGCTCTTTAACCCTTCTGTGTTCTAATTTGTAAATGCAAATTATTATTTGGATTCAGTTCAGTATTCAGCCGAATCTTTTACGGAGGATTCTGGGTGGTGGATTTGGTGCATCTCTAAAATATATATATGGCTTTTTCTACCCACTGCTCAGAATTTTTATCTCCCCAATTTGTGCTCTTTTGCAGCCATAAACAGGCAATTATATTCTCACTCTCCGTCTCCAACCCCTCAACATGAAGACAGCCTCTCCCCTGTCCCCACTTGTAATTGCACCAGAAACCTGCTCTGTTCTGTTTTAGCAGGAACTCAATGCGTTTCTATGACAACAGAAGCAGGAGGCTGGCAGCCATCATCCCCCTAGCAGACTGTTTTAGGGGAGGGGAAGATGGATGATATGAGCGAGAGAGAAAGCAGAGGGACAGGAAAAGCCAGAGTACACGTGAGGGAGGGGATATGACAGAAAATTGTAAATTGCTTAAATTTGGGGATCACAGATATAAGCTGAAAGAGGGGAAAACAGAATTTGCAGTGGGGAAAAAATATTTTATACTTGCCTGTCATATTCTACACTACATACATAGCTTTATTTAAAGCTTCTGAATATCTCACTAAACATAAAATACTCAACACCACTGCTATCATCTATAAATATATCTTTAAATACCTATCATATAAACCAATGCATAGGGTCTCTTGTCAAAGGCATGGCATCCGTTATCCTGAAACCCATTATCAAGAAGCTCTGAATTACTGGAAGGCCATCTCCCATAGACTCCATTTTAAGAAAATAATGATTTCCTTTTTATGTACTTGATCCCAACTGAGATCTAATTAATGCCTGAAACAATCCATTGTCTGGGGCCACATTGATATAGGCAATCTTTATTGAAACAGTCACAGTGAAAGTTTTCTATTATATTTTCATGCAACATGTCTGGAGCCCATGGGTGTGATTTAACTGGTTGCTTCTGTGACAAACATATTTTTATTATCCTTTATTTTGATAGGGTTGATATGTTCCACCGTGTTTCACAGAGGTTATACATCATTCACTGTATAACTATGTAACTTATTATCTAAGGTCGCAATCACATGAATGTTGTATTCAGACTGTGGGAGGAATTTGGAGTACCCCGAGAAAACCTACACATACATGGTAAGAACTTACAAACTCCTAGAAATTGTGCCCTGGCTGGAATTGAGCCTAGGACCCCAGAACATGGCAGCACTGCTAACCAGGAAAGGAAGACCTTTAATTGAAAACATGATTTATCTTAATTAAGCATGAAATAATATTTTACAATTCTTTCTCACAGTTTGTATTGTACAGAGGGCATCACCCCCTGCAACTTTGGCATTTTTTCCCATATCTCTGTTAGTGTAAGAGAGAACACAGAGCAGAGCTTTACTGCTAAACTGTTTGGATTGCAGAGTTATTTAGAGTACAGATCGAAGTCTAGAGAGCTATATTAGGAAGTTGCCATGTGTGATGTGGGAACAATATGATTGTATTAAAGTTGTTTCTGCTAGAGATGGCTCTGGGACAAAAGTTCCCAAACTATAGGGCCAGACTGAAGGCCATTTGCTGTTCTAAGTAGCCCTGGAAGATCAGATAGAGAAAGATATTGTGGCTTAGCACTTATTTGCTGTCCTAGATAGTCCCAGGATCATGACTTTAATGATTCAGCAATGTTGTGATGCATGAGTTTAACCTTATTATGAGCTGAAGGGGTCTTTAATAACATACAGAACCTTAAAGAGGGAAAGGAACCACAGCAGTCTGATAACCACTGCTCTAGAATAATCTGAATCATCCAACCCTGGAGGACTTTCAGGCCCTGATACTGACATGATACCACAACTATTCAGTAAGCTAAAGGGGTCTTTAACTAAATACTAGACCTTAAAGAGATACTGACACCTGAAATTAAACTGTTTTCTAAATATATAATTTTTATGTTTCAAGTCTTTGCATAAGCTTTAAAATATTGCCATAAAAGTATTTACCCGATGCTTTAACATTATCTATCTGGACAGTCGGGTTGGCAAAATAGTCTGGTTTAGGAACTCCAAGTAACAATTACAAAAGCAGACCTATTAGCGAAAAATGATCATCACAACCTATACGTAACCTTAAAAGTACATTTATATTTTGAAAAGTTGTTTTTTTTGTGTCAGTATCACTTTAAGGTGGGAATGGAACCATGGCAGTTTGATAACCACTACTCTAGAATAATCTGAATCATCCAACCCTGAAACATCTGCCCAAAGAAGAATTCCTGGTCTTGATACTGACATACCATAAATATTCAGTGAACCACTATATTTATCCCCAGACACCACATGGTGTGAATCAGGGATCCTCAAACTACAGCTCGCAGGCCGGATCCGGCCCCCACAGGTAAGTTACCTGTCTGAGGGTCCATGAACTGGCCCCATGTTTAAAAAGTTTAAGGACCCTTGGCTTCTTGTTTGTATTCAGCGTATATTCACTAATATAAAATGCAGGGTATATTGACTAATGGAAACATGCTTCTGGTTTAAGTGCATTACTAGTGCTACCATAATATGTATTAATGCAGGCTATGCATTTTTTTTCCACCATGTGCATGTTCAAGATCTGTAAGCAACTCCTACAGATGCTGACCATTACAACTATATAACAGCAAAATGCAACAGTGAGTAGTGCTTGTTAAGATGTGGCCTAATACTGAACACAGACTCTTGGTAATGATACACTCCCAATATCATCTTTTGCCTAGGGAGTCAAACCATTAATGAGCACCAACCAGTTTCCAGCACTTTGTATCATGAAGTGATTTTTAGCCTATTGGCAGAACAAGGCAGTGGTGCCCATTCACTAAAAATAACAAAATATTTCTATATCCAGAATTATATTGGTGAAGTGCACCTGTACCTCCTGAATTAGTAGAGTAACAACAGAGGAAAGATGCCCAGTAGGTGCTGGTGGAGCAAAGAGTTTGAAGAGCCCAGAATAAGCCCATGCCACCTACATGTCAGACTGACCAATTGGCTTCATTTTGATCAGCATCTCTTCCTCATAGCAAAATTCTGTATAAACCAAAAAACCCCGAATTGTTTATATTATGACAAACCTTAGCTCAACTTTAATTCCTGTTCTAGATTAGCGTCATTTTCCATCAGTACAGAAAGGCAAAAGGGTCCTGAATCACAAAAATCTGCTAGAAGGGTGAAGGTTGTGTCTTTATATAAATGGTCCAAAGTAGGTCAGGGCCCAGCCAACCCTAAAGTTCTCCTTACTTCACTCTTGACTTTTCATATAAAGCCAGAACATTATAGCCAGTGTCCCATGTTCACTGGCTATAATCCTAGGAGTGTAGGTCTATATAATGTGTAATATTTATAGAGAGGTACAGCAGCTCCTTTCCAGGTGTGGTTCCTTATCCAGGGGGATCAAGATAAGGGGAGATGATAAGGACCAGATTTTAAAAGGAACACGACATAGCTGATCTGTTAGCAAGTTCTCCAAAGGGTACTCACCAAGGCCATGGGAAGCAGACACTGGCAGATATGGGGTCCTTCCTTTAGCTTGGGTTTCAGGCCTCCTCTCTGGCTGGCAGGGTATGTCTTCTCTTTAAATCTTGGTGCCTTTTCCCTTTCCAAAGCTGGAGCCAGCATCTGTTTTCTTTCTTTTATAGGCTGGGAGCCAGTGCTAGTGCTTGGGCTTTCCTTCCCCCAGCAGACCCTCGGTGCAGTTCGTTCTCTATCTATTTTAATTGCAGCTTCCTTACGGCCTGAAGGTCTCTGTCCCCCACCCACACCATGGTCCTTTTTATCTCAATTCCAGGGTCCTGCACCCACCCACTCTCTCTCCCTGTGATGGATTCTAGGTTTACCTTTCTCTGCTGGTGAGGGTCTCTTTGCTCTTCTGTATCTCACTGTCTCAAGGATCTCTCAATCACTCTTTTAGGATCTCTCTTTATGAATACGGCCTTGCCATGCCAGGAAATACCTATTAAATATAAGACAAGGAAAGGGGCTGCCAGTGCTTCTTCCCTCCCAGAGGGTCTATCTCTCTCCCAGGCTGCAGAGCCCCAGTAAAAGCAGCAGCTGCTACAGGAATGCAGTGACAGCAAGAGAACAGCTGGGTCCTAGTGCCTGATATGTTTTCTCAGAATGCCTGAAATCCATTTATTTTGTTTGTTTATTTAAGATCTGACTTACACATCCAATAGTTCACATTCAGACAGCAAATGATGATTGGGAAATAGGAAGACAGCCTTAATAAAGATAATACTTTAATATAGCCTGTTTTGGGAAATTTGGAGAATACCCTTTTAATTTGTGGAATGCCGCTGCCTATCATGTAAGGATAACAGTTAGAAGGGCAGAGGGATTAGACTGGCACATGATCAGTGCCCACACTCAATCTCTCAGAGTAAAGGCATTGCTAGCAGATTTTTTTTAACCCTTTGTGGTATGTAAGGGATTGTAGTATTGTTGGTATTGTAAGTGGATGTATTAGAACCTAATATATATATATATATAACTTTATTTATAAGCACCACAAGGGTACACAGTGCTGTACAATCTTACAATATACAGAATTACACACAGGGAGGACAAGTGTTATAATAAATACAATAAATAACTATAAATACACAGGGAGTAAGTGCCATGTGGTATGAGACACAGTAGGAATGAGGTCCCTGCCCCGTAGAGCTTACAATCGAAGTGGTTGGGTAACATACAGGCACAAATTGGAAGATATATATAATAATTATCTAACAAGTTCTTGCTCTGGATTGAATAGCTGCAGCCAATCATAAGGTTGCATTTTTTGATCTGCCATTTGAAAACAAACATCTGATTGCTTGCTAAAGGTTCTTATATCCAGAGCAAACTTTGCTTATGCATTGTGGGTATGAATACATTAACAGGAGAAGATGATGCAACCAAGGTTTCTGGATGTGATAGTTGGTACTTTATAATTATGTTATAAAAATAAAACAGAATGTAAATATAAATAAAGGGCAATACTATTATGCACCAATGCAATGAACTGTGAATGAATTGTGCTATAGGCCAGGGAGCTCAAACTCAATTTACCTGGGGGCCGCAGGAGGCAAAGTCAGGATGAGGCTGGGCCGCATAAGGGATTTCACAAAAAATTGGCTTTCAAGGGATAATGCAAGGCACGGCGGGCGGGAGCTGCTGATTACGGAAATGATGTATGCCATCATAACAGTTATTATGGGAAGACGTTCTGTGTGCACAATTAGCTCCTTAGCAGCTAATTGTGCACACAGAACGCCTTCCCATAATAACTGTTATGATGGCATAACGTCATTTCCGCAATCAGCAGCTCCCGCCCGCAGTGCCTTGCATTATCCCTTGAATCGCAATAAAAATCACGATCCATTCATTGCTTTTGAGAAGGCGTTGGTGCGGGCCACAAAATATTGTACCGAGGGCCGCAAATGGCCCGCGGGCCGCGAGTTTGAGACCCCTGCTATAGGCCCTTGAAACTGATAAGGAAGATACTGTTTGGAACTTGTACATTCCAACCAAATACATTGAGCGTAAAATATCACCATTGCTCTACTGAACCTGTTATAGGTCACCCTTGCAGTACTGGGGCAGGCTATAAGATGCCCTTAAGAACAGCTTATAAAGGCTAAATCTGTCTTTTGTTTTAGCTACTCTCCAGACTGGGCCCCCATGCATTGTATTGAGGTCCCCTAGAGGGGTTGGTACCATTTCCTGTACCCCTACACAGTTCTAGCTATTATCCCCTTTGTTAAAAGGAATTGCTATGTTGTCTGTGCAGTCCAAGGGTAAATTTGCTGTGCTCTTTATAGCCCAGAGAAGTCACCACTCTTGGTCTTCTAAAGACAGTGCTGTTTTATGGTGCAATCATGCAGGTAGGTAAAGACCATTCCCTCTATTCGCAGATCCTAAATTCTGGTGAGGGCATTAAAAGTTGCTCATGTGGTTACAACCCAGATTTTTTTGATCTGACTCAAGAGTACATGACATACCTTTGTATTATTGGACATTTTTAAGTTTTTTATAATCTCATGGCAGTCACGTAAGGTTTAATTATTCACTACATGGAAAGGCAGAGCACATATAAAGTGTTAAATGTTAAAACTTCATATAATCTACATGAGCCATATTAAACTTATTTGTATAATGTATTTCCTCCATATAAAACTCATAAAGTGATAAGAGAACTAGGGAACAAACATTGTACCTTTGCTTAAGAGTGGGCTAGCCTTGTACATAATTATCACATGGGTAGTATTATATGATCTTTAACAGATTAGGTTTAAAAATCGTAAGCTGCACGTAGGCTAATCTTTTCTTGGATGCTGACAGTTTGCAACATAGGTTGCGACAAGAGTTTTGCACTATATTCCTAAAGCTAGCCTTACACAAGAAGATCCACTAATTTGGACTCAGTCCATTTGCAGCAACTGATTGATGAAGTTGTGTTCAACCACATCAAGCATAATGCCTCTGGGCAATTCAGTCCCTGTGTGTATGGGTAGAGATTCTAACCTGCCAACACGTTTTACTAACCTGCCAACTTCATTTCAGAGAGACTGTAATGAAGATAATACTGAGACTGCAATAGGCACATCAAGTTATCAGCAACATGGTTGTTATTGTACCCCTCACACGGGTTACACTCACAGTACTTTGGTAGCCTCTAGGGGCTAGAGGGGTTTGGGATTTTTGTGTTGAAGCCACCCTTTTGCTGTTTATCATGTGATCCTGTGGCAGTGTAGGGGTGGAACATCCCATATGTATTAGTAATTATAGTAGCCAATGTTTGTTCTTTTGCATGGTACATCTTTAGTGGTGTTTAGGCCAACAGCAAGAAAAACTTTACCCCATGACCCCATTATTTATATAAAGAAGATGGTGAAATTATTACTTGGGAAGTTTACCAACACAAGACTTTCTATGGAGAACTATAATTATATATAAATATATTGCTGATCTCTTTTTGGGGAGGCCTCCAACCTGCAGCCCTTCTGCCTGACACAGTGTTGGCATGTTAGGACCCATTACTGAAAAACTGGTGAAGCAATGAAATGCCTGAGCTTAGGGACTGGCTTACAATATATTGTGTATATATATATATATGGTGCTTACGATGCTCTTAACACATTAAAGTGCCCCGTGCCGCCAGCCTACCTACGGTGCTCTTATTGCATCAAAGTGCTCCAAGCCACCAGCCTACCTATTTGTATGAGCGCATTACTGAACAGCACACTGAACATGAGCGGGTACTGGGAGTTGCAGTTCAGCCTCACAGTGATTCCAGCGCCCTTTCTTCCTTGCACTTGCACATTTTATTTTATTTATTTCACTCGGATTTTTCACTTTTTTCTCACATGGTGATTTACTTCTCTTGCACCTTCTACTTGTTTTTTATGTCTTCTTTTGTGTTTGTTCTGTACAGTTTCTCATGTAAATACACGCCCACTCTATCATGTCATCAAGCCTTTTTGGCGCCACTGCTGGGTATATCAGGGGGGTTTGACTGCCACATCTGAACTTTGAGAAAGGCTGCTTGTGCGGCCGAAACGTCAGTCCTTGATTTAAATAAAGCTTTTTGTTTTTTGCACCTAAGACCTGAGTGTGCGGCATATGCTTTTCTGTTTTATATATATATATATATATATATATATATATATATATAATCACAATACTGATTAGTATTTAATTTAGATTCTCATTACATTGCTGCTCTTAAACCAGTTCATTGTGCATCAGAATGTTTCACAACTGTGAAGGCCTGAATCATTACTATAATAAAGATTCTGGTTGGCGCAGTAAGTTCAGTATATGAAATATAGTACTTTTTAGGCCTATATCTTATTTGGGTATAGTTCTCCTGTAGTAACTGGAAAATGCAAAGCTAATAATACTCAACTAACTGTGAGAGCTGTGAAGTTGTGGAATTCCCTCCCCGAATCAGTTGTACTGGCTGATACATTATATAGCTTTAAGAAGGGGCTGGATGGATTCTTAAAAAGTGAGGGAATACAGGGGTATGGGAGATAGCTCTCAGTACAAGTGAGGGAATACAGGGGTATGGGAGATAGCTCTCAGTACAAGTGAGGGAATACAGGGTTATGGGAGATAGCTCTTAGTACAAGTTAATCCAGGGACAGGTCTGATTGCCATCTTGGAGTCAGGAAGGAATTTTTTCCCTCTGTGGCAAATTAGAGAGGCTTCAGATGGGGTTTTTTGCCTTCCTCTGGATCAACTAGTAGTTAGGCAGGTTATATATAGGCATTATGGTTGAACGTGATGGATGTATGTCTTTTTTCAACCCAACTTACTATGTTACTATGTAACTGCACCACAACATAAAAATATCACTATTTTTATATTTTTGTAGCTGCAGAGGAGGAAGTTTGTACATGCTTGAAAAAGCTAGCTTGCAGAAGTTTTACCCTATAAGTGCTATGCTGTGCTGCATGTTGTCATTAAACCAATGTATACATCAAAGAGCAAACTGCCATGGCGTAGAGTGGCACAATTTTAGGGGCAGCACGAGGCCCACTGGTTGCATGTGCACTGGGGACTAGGAGGGTTTTTTTTATAGCAGTATCATCTCCTGCCCTGGCCTGGCAATCCATGGATCCTGATAAATGCCAGAGGGGCCGCTGTAAGATGCCCTAGAGAATCACTATTTATTGGGCTGGTGGTGGCTGTTTGGGCCTCTGTGTACTTGAAATGGGTTGTTATGTGACTGGATCTGAAGAGAAAGAAAACTGGCCATACAAGGGAGATGGGAGGGTGCAAAGGAGCCCCCTGGTCTGGGATGCTCCACAACAGGCACTGACTAGAAGGGATCCTGACTATAGTTATATGTGAGCTAATTAGACCATGTTCTCCAAGGTTTGGGGCATGTGTTATTGGAGGGGCAACAGAGCTTCCTCAAAGAGGCACATGAGGTATAACTGTAAGAAGTCCAGGCATTGCTGTGTCATTGGAAACTATTTTCTGCTGTTCACTATGATACATTTGTTTGAGGCACCAGTGGAAAAACTAGCTTGCTAATGTTGGCATGTAATCCTTAGATCCACTTGCCTTCCTTACTAAGAAGGAATGTTCTGAGCACACAATAGGTTATGCCCTTATACTGCACCATAAGGCTATGCCCTTATACTGCACCATCTAAGGGAGACAATATGCCAGCTCCCACATATATGTATAAATACAAATATACAAAAATGGAACCTTCAGGTGTACCCTCATAATTTACTGTCTAAAGGTGGCCAAAAACATTGCGAGGTCACCAAACAAGCGGATCTTCTTCCTATATGTGCACCTAAGGTGGGCGATATTGGGTTAATTCAATTGTTTGGTCCTAGGGCATGGTGGCGTGCATAGATCAGGTGGCGTGCACTCAGATCAAGGAGCACATCAACAAGCCGTTGCGGTCCCTGATCCAACAGAAAGCCCATGCCCTCAGTGCTTCAGTGTAGCAATACTAACCACTGCACACTGTCCAGGTGAAGGTTATGATGCTTTCTAATAAATTAGGTGCAAAAGAATATCTTAAAATTACAGTGAGTAGGGAGAATTTCTGTATGACTACAGCCTGCAACTAGCTAGAGGTAGCTGCTACTAACCAGAGACAGTGCCACTTTAAAGGGCACATTTACTAAAACTAGAATTTTTCAGGTCTTGAAACTCATATAAACTTGACTTGGTATTTTTTTGAATAAAACACAATCATTCTTACATTTATTAAATGTCACGATAATGTTGGTAGGGTCGAACAAAAATATTGAGTTTATTGTCTAAAAAGGAGGAGTTTGACTTACCTGAAAATTCTTTTCTAGATGGCCCGTACTGTCAGTAGAGATGCTGTGCATCACCTCCGGAAAAAAAAAAGCCTTCACCTCCGGAGGCAGGATAGAAGAAAAAAAAGAAACTTCTCAGCTGCACCTACTCCCTATAAGTCGGTGCTCCTCCTTTCTCCTTCAGTTCTTATAATAGACAAGTTAGGAGAGTAAATAGAGGGAAATGTAGTAATAACTGGAAAGGAGCTGTGTTATAACTTTAGGGTGGGGCTTACTGCACTGACAGTATGGGCTATCTAGAAAAGGATTTTCTGGTATGTCAAAATCCTCCTTTCTCTAGTCCCGCCCTACCTGTCAAAGCAGACGCTATGGGGACGTTCTAAATCTGTCCATTGTCTAGGGTGGGAATATTCAAAGAGAAAGTCCCCTTAACGTTGCACTGCTGCCTGGAGGACTTTCCTGCCGATGGCTGCTGGTGCAGAATGGAAGACCTGGAGTCTATAAAACTTAGGAAAAGTAGAGAGGGATGCCCATGTGGCCGCCTTTCTGTTCTGGTGCGGCCGAGTTGTAAAGCGCCCAAGTACTGAGCGCTTTGGTAGAGTTTGCCTTAACCCCAAAAGGTTTGGGTTGCTTTCTGAGGTCATATACATAACTTATTGTGCTCACGAGCCATCTGGCTATAGTGCGTTTGGATGAACGCACTATAATTAACTGCCCTGACTACGGCCTTCTCCTTACTGTTAGTGGGTCGTGGGCACAAAGAGGGGAGATTGATCTCCTTGTTAATATGAAAAGGAGAGACCACCTTAGGTGTGAAAGATGGAATTGTTCTATAGACTGCTCTGTCTTGGTGTAAAACAAGCCAAGGTTCTTTAGGGTTGATTTCGCGCTACCGCATGCGTTAATTTTACCGCTTTGTGTTAATTAGTGCGCAGAAATAATACTAACGCATTATTCACAAACACTTAGACGCGCTAAATATTGCATTTGTCTGTGCGAAAAATAACACCTATTTGAGGCAGGCGGCAATTATAGAAAAGTACAGTTAATGAGCTTTTGGCAACACAATATGGACTATGAAGTGGGATTTATTCAAGTATGTGTTGGCCCTAGAGTGACGCAGCCGCCAGTTTGCAGGGAAATGGTCATTTTAAGAAAAGTAGTTTTACGAAATTAATGCCGTGTATTGCTAATATGGCAAGCGTTTTTTCGCACGCAGCAACTATTTGTACGCGATGCGTTCATTAGCGCGTGTTCCGTCAAATACCGTATGAAAATAGTCTTCGTGGCTAAATTAACGCAAGTATCCTTTTAGTGAATTGTGCGTTAAGATACGAAAAATTAGACGCAATAAAATTTTTAACGCATGCTATAAATAGCGCACGTTATAACACACTTTAGTGAATCGGGCCTTATGTGTGATAGGGCCGTTATGTCGGATACCCATTTTGCTGATGTGAATGCTATCAGAATTGTCATTTTTCAAGTAAGGAATTTAAGGTCACAAGCGCCCAATAGTTCGAAGGGGGGACCTTGTAAGGCTGTTAGGACTTTATTAAGGTCTCAGGGTGGGGTAGGGTCTCTGTATGGTGGTCTGGCTCTGCCTACGCCCTGCAGGAACTGAATGATATCTAGTTCCCTGGCCCACTGATGTTGAAGTAGGAGAGAAAGAGAAGAAAGCTGAGGGTAGCTAGAGAAAGACCTAATTGAAAACCCTTAGTGAGGAATTCAATGATCGTCTGTGCCGATGCTTGTCTCCATGGTGTTTGTGCTGAGTCACAATAATCTATGAAAATCCGCCAAGTACTGTAATAGGCCTTTGTAGTGGTGGGCTTTCTTTCAGCATGTTGTTGTGACGTGCAGTAGGATGAGCTACGAAAGGGACAAAAGGAGCGTCCTTGGGAGTTCCATTGCCTATTGTAGGGCCTTGTTCGTGGTTTCGGGTCTTACCTTTTTGCCTGAAGGTAAGAAGGTGCTCTTGCCCCCGGAGATGTCCGCGATTATCTGTTTCAGGCCGGGACTGAAAAGAGTATATCCTGTAAATTTAAGGTTTAGTAGTTTGAATTTGGAGGCTGTGTCTCCTGTCCAGTGGTGTAGCCATAAAGCTTGTCTGGGCTACCACTGAGTCCATACTGGTCTTGGTTGCCAATCCAACCGTATCCATGGGCGTGGCTAATAGGAAGGCTAAGGACGCGCTGATTTTTTCTAAGGAATCCTGTGGTGCTTGTGGTGAAGATGGAGGGTGTTTGAGTAGTTCTTGGCACCAGAATTTTGGCGTTCGTGCCACTGATGCCTCTGCCGGTCTGAGGATTGCCGTGGCATGAGTGAAACCCTTTCTAAGTGCAAACTGCATTTTCTTATCCATTGGCTCCTTAAAAGCAGCCTCTACCATTGGTAATGTCAGGGTCGGACTGGGCCCTAGTGGGCCCTGGTGGCCCAGACCCGACCCTTGCCGGCGCTCCCCCTGTCGGACTATTCCTCCCCTGGCGCATTAAATGTATGTGCGCTCGGGAAGGACTTCGGGTGGGGGATCCCACGGAAAGTTAGGGGGGCCCCTGGGGGGGGCACATGCAGGGACCCCACTCCTGGATAATGTTGTATTTTTGGATAAATGAGCGACTGCTGAATCCACTTTGGGAGCTTTATCCCAGAGTTTTTGTTGTTCTTCAGGGATAGGATAGGTAATAAGAAAGCGTTGGGTCAGCATAAGCCGGTGATCCGGTTTTGTCCATTCATTTTCGATTAGTTGAGGTATGGATTTGAATATAGGAAACGCTCTTGCCTTTTTGGATTGGACACCGAGAACCCTGTTGGCTTTTGATACTGCTGTTCTCTCATCCTTGATCTCTAATGTGGCTAGCATCTCCCTAAGTAGCCATTTGGCAGTGTTGGCGCCTGCAATAGATTGATAATGGTGGTGCCTGTTTGAGTCATCTGTATTAGTGTCGCTATCAGGGATCTCACCCAATTCTGGTTCGCTATCTGGTTCACTGATGTCATCTGTGTCAGAGAAATTGGTGTGGAAGACTGACTGATGGTAGACTATATAGTGGACTTTATCCATTCAAATAAGTCCTCCAATTGTGGAGGTTTTGTAGATGTGGATAGGTTGGCTTCCTGTTCTGTATTTGGTATTATAGGTAGTTGTGTGGGTTGAACCTGACTGGTGTTATCCTGAGGTTGGGTTACTCACGTGTGTAATATCGGGTTGTGGAGATAGTACTGGTGCTGGTGGCTCAGCACAATCCCTGCATACCCCTTGTCCCCCTGTGCGCAGAGTGTGCTTGCAGACTCTGCATTTTTTGAACTGGGTAGCATTCTGTTTATCAGTATTTTTTCTAGCCCTTGGAGTGGGAGTGGCACTGGCCATGTCTTTTCTAATATCCTCCGGGGTATTGTCTGTCTCCATCTGGCTTGACAGTGTGTGGTTGTAGGCTGTTTTAGTATTTAGTATTAAAACTTGTGGGTAGCGCTGGTTGAATAGTGTCTCCAGTACCTCCAGGCTAGTGCCTGTGGTGGTGTGCTGATCCGGATTGGACGTCAACAACAGGGACTCCCCCCTACTGCTGCCTGCCTGTGTTGGGACCCGTAGGTAAGTCGCCTCAGAGAGCGCGTGTAATCAGTGCTAAGGAGACAGCACAAGTGCGGGCACACAGGAAGTGTTGCATCATTGCACGTCCTGATTGCAATGCGTGCAAAGATTTGCTACTTCTGGGAAGACGCGCTCCTTTGCGCCTTTGCTTGCGAATGTCCGTGCAGTACAGTGCCATGATGGCGCCGATCTCTGAGAGATGGCTGCTGTCCTTGTACTAGCCATTTGCCCGAGTCTTCCAGTCCTGAAGGAGTGGTGTAGGAGTCATGAAATACCCCCTGTTCATGGAAGGTATAGTGGGGGAAAGGTTTGCAGACCTGTGGTGTGCTGCTGACCCTGTGGGTCCAACAACCTAGGGATCAATATTGCCTCTGATGGTGAAGGCTTAAACCTATAACATCTGCACTGACAGGTAGGGCCGGACTAGAGAAATCACAATTTTTTTCGAGCCTAAAAATTTGAGAAATTTTTTAAATTTAAATGGCTGTTCATTTCCATGAATCCTCTTTATTTTTCCCAAACAGGAATTGCTCCATTTAAAGGAGACATTTCATATCACCTTCATATTCAGTTATATGATTCATCTTTTCTCAACCTATGGAATCTTGCAGAAAAAAAATGATCTGAATGCATTTTAACTGCTAAAATCGTTTTTATATCAGACCTGCAGAGAGATCTTCACTCCTCTGAAGCTAAACTGAAATGAGAGGTGGGAGTGTCTCTTCATTCTCCCACAGGAAATGGTCACAGCACTGACTGACAGGCTGAACTCTGCTGTAGCAGGGAAACCCCTCCCACCCCCCTGCCTGTGTATCTGTTACCAGTTACACATTTAGTTAGCATTAGGTATACAGTATATTGCTTTTACTAAGTATTAGAAAAAGATTTAACTCTTTTATAAAGAGATTGGCAGTTACAGCAGCATTTATGAGTCACAGAGGCAAAGAATCTGGCAGAATGTGCACTGCAATGCTAGTTGGGAGGGCTGGGCGGGGCCAGGAGCAGCAGAGGAGAGCAGGACCCAAGTGTGACTGACGTGCCTGCCGAAATGACATCATCAAAATCGCCGCCCATGTCTCCACCCCCGGCTTTCTCCTAGTGGATGCGACTCCTCTATAGAAAGAAGCCAGAGCCGGCGGCCCCAGCTACAGTCAGCCTGTTTCTGCTAGCCGGAAGCCCTGGAAACAGGAGGGGCTTCAGCAGTTTCACAACAATTGCACAGTGTTCTTGAATAATAGGTGAGAAATAAAAGTTGTTTTATTCAATTTCATAGTACAAGCTACAATTTAGAATAAAGTTAAAAACAATGGTATATGTCTCCTTTAAGTAACATTGGAAATCAATCATTTGTTTACTTGAAACTAAGTGAAATAGAAAACAATGATGAGATTAACTTCCCCTTGAAAATGTGTGAAATAGAAAACAATGATGGGATGAACTTCCCCTTTGAGAGTGTGTGAAATAGAAACAATGATGTGATTAATTTCCTCTTGAAACTGAAACTTAGGAAAACAAATAAAGTAAAAGATCATTGAAAGTAGAAAACAATGAAATTCAATGCTCTTTTGGTTCCAGGAGTTCTACAATGAGAGTAAATTAGGGGAAAATGTGACTCCAAGGTTTCCACGTTTCAAATTGAGCATATTTGTCCAGGGTAATGCTAGTTAATTTTTCATTTACAAATATCTAATCTAGTTTTGCTTTCAGATGCAAGAAATTGATAGACCTTTGTTTCCAAGCTTTTGCCAGAGTTTGACAGGATGCCATCAATATAAAGTTTACAAATCACAATGGAGTAAGGGTTTCAGGGACTTTCCCAAGTAGAGCTTCATATAGATTTTTCTTCAAAGTGACCTGTAGTACAGAATAGATCCTATATACTGCTCTCAGCTGATGGGACAAAGAGGCTACCTTTTTATTGTTGCTTATTTTTCTATAACACTCCTGTGTTTTTTCTTTTTTTGGCCCTTAAGTGGCCCTGCCACTGTGGTGGCTCCAGATCAACACTCCTTCTGTGTCTGCTCCATTGGCCTTAGATCTGAAGGGTCTACAGCTCCATCCGCCACAGTGTTATTCTAGACCTGAGATATATACGCTTAATTCTAGACACCGATCATTGACAATTTAATGCTAATATGGATGTAACGATTTGCCAAGTCAATTTATTTTTCCAGGTTCTTTTTCCCTATGGAAAATACTCTTTGCTAAGCAACAGGTGGTGCTAGCCTCGGGTCACCCTTAAATGGTTAAACCCTGGCCTTACTTTCAGAAATATAGATGGCAACCCTTTAATATCTGTGATACACAATCCACACATTTGACTTCTTTTCTTTTTGCTTTCACTTTCTACAGTGAATGTTCCCTACAGAGGATTTGTGTCAAGCTACTCCACTGATTATGCATTCTGGGTAACTTGTATGTACAATATAGATCTGTGTTGTGTGGCAATTCACATGTCTGTGAGTGGATAATCCATTGATCTGTGTCAGTCTCTTTGTTAATCTGTGAATATATTTGTCTGAGAATTCTAATAGCCAATGAAAAGATATACTCGCACACTAACTTAACTTAGCGCATGTAGGTGCTAACATTATCTGAATTAAAGGAACATTTTCTCCTTTCTTAACAGCCTATTGCACTGTTCCGTCATTTCATTTTGTTTGTCTACTGGAAAATAAAAAGATAACTTTAGAAGCATGGTTGTACATTAGTTAGCATTGCTGCCTTGCAGCACTGGGGTCTTAGGGTTCAATTCCAGCCAGGGCTCTATCTGGCTGGCTTTTTTATGTTCTTTCTGTGCTTATATGAGTTTCTTTTAGGTACTTTGGTTTTCTCCCACACTCCAAAAACAGACAGGCACGTTAATTTGCTTATGATAAAATAGACACTAGTAATAGAGACTTTAGATTGTAAGCTCCCCTGGAGCAGAGACTGATGTAAATGATGAAAAACCTCTGTAGCAATGCAGAATATGTTGGTATTATTGATGCATTTCAGTCTATACTCTCAAGTTTCCCACTGGTTGAGCTGGTTCAGGCTAACCCATTGCCACCAGAAGCTGGTTGTAGGTGGGTGGTGGTCTATATTCACCGCCAGTCTAGTTCCTCCCTGACCTCTCGCCCTGCCCTAGCTCCTTACTGTCATTGCATACAAGCCGCTGTGTCTGTGTCTGGCTGTGTAGGAGAGGTTAGGGTCAGTGTGGGTTGAGAAATCTTTGACCCGCATATTACTAGCTGAAACCATGAAAATAACAATCATCACCTTCTTGCTTTGATTTCCTTATCCTTTCTGAAGGTGCTTTTTATCTTACAGTGTATGCCTTTATTATTAAAAAGCTGACTGTCCACAGTTATCCTACTGTCTTAATAGATCTCCTGAAATTCTAGAACCATCTTGCAAAAAACCAGAAGTGGGTATGTTCAGACATCAGGAGCCATGACCATACATGTACTATGGCAGTGCTGTTCAACTGGCGGCTCGCGGCCCCCCACCTTTCTAGTTGCTGTGACTGCTTACCTTTGTGTAAACTTTAAATGGTATTAGTACTGAGATTAACTGTCCCCTGCATGGTTCTCACCTCAGATTCAGGCTGTAATCCCCTGTATTGTTTAAACATGGAATCCCATGTATTGTTCACACCTTTTAGGCCCTGCATTATTAACACCTCAGGCTCAGACTGTAAGCCCCCATGTTGTTCACCTGTTCATACCTCAGAGTATGAGTATGGCACTCACAGGCAGCATAGGGCAGGCAGAGTATGGCACACACATACAGTATTCTGCCTGCCCTATGCTGCCTGTGTGTGCCATACTCTGCCTGCCCTATGCTGCCTGTGTGTGCCATACTCTGCCTGCCCTATGCTGCCTGTGTGTGCCATACTCTGCCTGCCCTATGCTGCCTGTGGGAGGTGAATCTGGCAGGTGTTTGTTCTGGGAGTTTGTTAGCATTTGGAAATAGTGGTTATATGATCCCTAAGGTGTGTAATTATATGCTGGGGGTTGCTGTGCTATCCACAGGGGAGACGGAGGCTTATGGATTTAATGGTATGTCTTAATATGACAAAATATTATTCTTTCACATATGAATGAAGGGTGATATCCCTATAGTAAGCACCAGCTATTTGGGTTTTTGCTATGCTTCCACCATTAGTGTGGGTATGGTATTAAATGCTCTTGTGATAACATGGGTGTGGTTTGAAGTGGGTAAAGTTTAAAAAAGGGGATTGGGCAAAATTGGCTTCCATTACTGGCCCTCCACTACACAGGCCAGAAAAATTCCGCCCCTTGGTACTACAGAAGTTGGACAGCACTGTACTATGGTATTCACTTTGTACAGACATAGCAGAAGCTGGAACAATGCCCTGATACCTGTGTTTGCTTTTTACCACTTTTTCTAAGAGATAACAATACAGTTTTATTGAGTAGTAAATGTTAAGACAGTACATTTACAGAGTTATTGCAGTATATAACAGATGTAGAAGTCAATACACACAATATGGTCAAACATAAATTGGTTTAACATTTACTCGTCAAACATTAACTAAGGAAATGGGATAAAAACAGGAAGGAAGGTTGGTTTTTATGTATGCAGGATGCCAAGGAGAAACATCAATAGTACTACTACAAGTAATATGATAGCTAGGGTGACAGATTGCTAGCAGTAATATGAAATATCGCTCTATTGGGTATTTCAGTCTTGTCCGGTCTGAACACAGTGTCCAGTTAAGTGTTCACCCATGGGTCTCACATTTTTCTGGATATCCCCGCCTGGCATAAATGAGTTTCTAGAGCAGAACTATCTGGTTGATCTGTTTTTTCCACTACATTAAAGATGGTGGTTTTTTGTGCACTTTGTACTTTTTAGCTATGGTAATGATTATCACTAAGAGAGATCACGTAGCTTTGGTGGGAGCTAGTATTGTAACCCGATTGTGGTGAGATCTTGCACAAACAGAAGGGGGTAAGATAAGTAGTATGTAGGTAGTTAAATTGTATCAGTTTGTCTCTAGCCCCAACCAGGTGTTCATATTGGGAGTCTGATATATTAGCCTGGTCATCTTCATTGACAGAAGGGATGTACTGAGACCATTTGCGAAAAAGGAGTTCTGTAGGTAAATTGGCTAGGATCCCTTGGACATTTTTTAAATGTGTTTAGTAAGCTGTGTGTTGTGGGCGCTACCTTCCAAGCATTGTATATTGAATGCAGTGTTGCACCTTGTTCCTCTAGGGCTCTAACACAAGCCTTTAAAGTGGCAATTTGCTCACATTTACGACAGAGGTAAGCACTTTGGAACTGTTGTTCCAAAACTGCATAGATGTGGCAGGCTGTGCACTGTGTCAGATGTTCAACCTTGCTGCCACTCAGTTCTCCCAGTTTCATAAAAAACAGTTAAACAAGACAAGAGGGAGAAAAAAAAGACTTGGGATAAATACATATTGTACCTTGTTTTAAACTCCTTTAGTTTGTAACTCCTGTGTTTGTAACTCCACTTACAGAGCCCCCACTTCAAGAGCAATCACTTACAGAGCCACAACCACCAGAGCAAGCCCCACTGGAGTCCTAGTGGTTCTATAAATACTGTGTGTTCAAGTGCAACTAATCAAACTTCACCCACCTCAAACTGAGGGTAACTACAAAGGAATGTAACTTCTGGCAAACCTACTGTAAGCCTTATAGTTCACCAAACTTTGTCATTTAGCACCAAAAACAGCAAAAACTTTTGGACAATTTAACAAATACAAATGACGTTAATCCTTTTTTTTGTTGTTGATTTGAAAAAAGTTGCTTCAACCAGCCACCAGCCTGTTAGTAAGTCATGATAAAACATGATAAAATAGACACTAGTGATAGATTGTAAGCTCCACTGGAGCAGAGACCAATGTAAATGATGAATAACCTCTGTAGCAATGCATAATATGTTGGTATTAATGATTCACAGGTCAGTCTGTACTCTAAAGTTCACCCACTGGTTGAGTCGGTTCAGGCTAACTCATAGAAGCCACCAGAAGCTGCTCGTGGGTGGTGGTCTATATTCACCTCCAGTCTAGTACCTCCCTGACCTCTCTCCCTGCCCCATCCCTATTACTGTCATTGCATACAAGTCACTGAGATTATTCACTACTATACTGGCACTTGTCCTGCCCCAGTCACATCAGAGATGGGCAGGTTGGGCACAATTATGTAAACCAGTGCTGCATCTGGCTCTGGCTGTGGTAGGGGAGGTTAGGGTCAGTGTGGGTTGAGAAATCTTAGACTTGCATATTACTAGCTGAAAGGATGAAAATAACAATCGTCATCTTCTTGCTTTGATTTCCTTAGCCTTTATAAACGTGCTTCTTTTATTACAATTTATGCCTTTATTAGTCCAAGGCTGACTATCCACAGTGGGTATCTCCAGACATCAGGAGCCATGACCATGTACTATGGCATTCACGTTGTACAGACATAGTAGAAGTCGAAAAAATGCCCCGATATCTGTGTTTGCTATCTTTTTCTAAGAGATAACACTACAGTTTTATTGAGTAGTAAACGTTAAGAGTAGTAAAAGTAAGACGTTAAGAGTTATTGCAGTATATAACAGATGTATAAAGTGATATAGTCAATATAGTCATACATACAATTCACTTATCAAACTAACTAAGGAAATAGGAGAAAAACAGGAATAGTGGGGGAAAGGTTGGTCCATATGCACACAGGATGCCAAGGAGAAACATCAATAGTATTACTTCTAATAATATGATAGTTAGGGTGACAGATTGCTAACAGTGATATAAAATATCGTCCAATTGGGTATTTCAGTCTTGTCCGGTCTGAACACAGTGTCCAGTTAAGCATTTAACCATGGGTACCAAACTTTGTCAGATTTTTCAGGGGTCTACTTCTCACATTGTAAGGGTTGACTTAGAAGTGAAATTTTATCTGCTGTATAAAAGATGTTTTAGTTTTTATAGGATCCCATAATATGGACCTCTAATGTGGTGACTGGGTTGTCCTGCGAGAAGGAAGCCCACCACCAGGCCACTGTCAGCACAGCTGCTAAGTAGCATAGTAACCTACCATATACCATATACTGCCATGCACCCACTGTCTGTAGGAAGTTGCAGTTTAGCTGCACTGACCCTAGGAGGAGAGGAGCACCATTATAGTTGGGTTGTTAGGGCTTTTAGTTTGAGGAAGGCACCCCTGTAAGAGAATGAAGTTTTGACACAACAATGTGGTATTGAGCTTTTTATCCACTTCATAAACTTTGCCAGAAAGTATGGTGCATGGTGGTCCAGAGAGAAAGCCACTTTACAAAGTCAAAGGCTTTTTTGTCTAAAGCTGCCACAACCCTTTCTCCTGAGTTATCATTGCTAGGTTGGTGAACTGACATCTTAGGTTTATGTCTGTTGACCTGCCCAGTACCAACCCGGATGCGTTACTACTCATATCGCATGCGTAAAAATTCCGATTATCGCAAACCGTTATTTCATCGCGTTGCGGCAATTATGTAATAGAAATAATACTAACGCATAATTCACAAACACATATGAAGCGTTAAACACGTGAGTATGCGGTACTCAAAAAACATTGCGGCTCGTGATCGTTTGGCAAGACAAGATGGAGTTTGCAGTCAGATTTTTGTTGGATTGGAAAGAAGAGAATTAAGTATGTGAACGTCCTAGAGTGATGCATCCTAGAGTTTTCAGGGAAAGATCAACTCTAGAGGGATTAACAGAGGAGGAAATAGTGAGGTGCTATAGGTTAAATAGAGCAGCAATCTATGGCCTGTATGAGGTACTGGAGTGGATCTTATCCACTAAGGCTCATGTCCCTTGGAGTGGGTGAGTCCCCCCACAACAAATAGCAAATGTTTATTTACATAGCACTATAATCACATAGGACTAATGTGTATTAACATTATTGCTTATTACCAAATGTTCCCATGAAAAATACCAAAATATCTCTTTGCTTGCAAATTTACAGTGAGGAAGTATAACTAAACACTTTAAACAAATGTGTCCCTCAGCATATCAACAAAACATGGACAATTATTTTTTTTACGAAGTTGTCGAGTTGTAGTTGAAGAAGTGCTTGCTGAACTATCTGCACTATCTTTCCTACAAGAGTGTGTTGGCACTGGTATCTAGAACACTTAGCAAGTTCATTTATTTTACAACATTACAAAGTTGATGTAAAAAATGTATTTGTGGACATTGATTCATTCCAAATGAGCAAAAAAGGTAAAATGTTTGGCCATACAGAGTGCAAGGGCAAAAACAAGTTGGAAAGATTGACTGGGCAAAAGATGAACTGACTGCACCTAACCCAGCAAGACACCCTCTCAGCTCTCTCATGCCCTAGCCTACCTTACTGATGCTTAATTTTTTTCAGCTTTTTACTACCGCCACTGCTGTCATCAATTTTGCTATTATCCCTCCTCTACATCGCTTGCCTCACCAAGGGGTTGAAGCGCTCCAGGCAGTGATTGCGTAGCTGCACTTTCCAACTTCTCCATCTCGCGACTCACAGCGGAACTGCCCAAAATGGCGGAAGTTATGTGGTGACAGAGCATCAGCCTTGATGTTCTTTGAACCAACGAGCCTGCCGAGGATTGAGTCTCTTAGCAGTGGAGATGTATTCTAAGTTCTTGTGGTCAGTCAAAATTATGATAGGTTCAGAAGATCCCTCCAGCAGATGATGCCACTCCTCAAGGGCGAGCTTGATGGCCAATAACTCATGATTGCCCACATCATAGTTTCTCTCGGCAGTAGAGAATTTACGAGAGAAATAGGCACACGGATGCAAGGAATCTTAAAAGGAGGGACGTTGAGATAACACTGTTCCGACACCAACACCAGAAGCATCCACTTCCAAAATGAATGGACCTGGATGGATCAGAACTGGAGCAGAACAGAATGCAACTTTAAGTTTTTTAAAAGCAATTTGAGCTTCAGAAGGCCAGGAGACCTTAACCCCTTTCTTAGTGAGAGCAGTAATGGGTGTAACAATTTGGGAGAAACCTTTAATAAACCTTCTGTAAAAGTTAGCAAAACCCAAAAACTGACAGGGGTAGGCCACTCGAGAACAGCAGAAAGTTTAGCAGGATCCATTTAAAAACCAGAAGAGGCATACCCAAGAAAAGAAATTTCAGATTTGTGAAGTCACATTTCTCAATCTTGGCATACAGGTTGTTTTCCCTTAAACGGTGGAGAACTTGTTTGACGTGAGTGATATGTTCAGATTCAGACGACGAGAAAACCAGTATATCGTCTACATACACCACTACATGTGAAAAAAGAACGTCCCAAAAAATGCCATTAATGAACTCTTGAAAGACAGCAGGAGCGTTGCAAAGACCAAATGGCATGACTAAGTACTTATAATGACCATCACGAGTCTTCCACTCATCCCCTTGACGAATACGTATAAGGTTGTATGCTCCACGCAAATCAAGCTTAGTGAAGATCTTAGTACCCTCAATCAAAAAGTTCAGGTATTAAGGGAAGAGGATAACGATTTTTAACAGTAATTTTGTTCAAACCACGATAGTCAATACAGGGTCCTAATCCTCCATCCTTATTCTGAACAAAGAAGAACCCAGCTCCAGCAGGCGAATTGGATCTCTTAATAAACCCCTTAGTCAAATTCTCCTGAATATAATCTTTCATAGCTTGAGTCTCTGGAATAGAGAGTGGATAGGTTCTTCCTCTTGGGGGTACTGAACCGGGAATCAGGTCAATGGGGCAGTCATAAGGTCTGTGGGGCGGAAGAGTCTCCGCATTTTTCAAAAACATCAGCAAAATCTCTGTAACAAGAAGGTAAAAGTTCAACAGGAACAGAGACAACCGACAAGGAAACAGGAGGGTACTGAGGCAATTGGCACGACAAAAGGAGCTCCAGACAGCTCAAGACAGACCGGTTGACCAATCAATTATGGGATTGTGTTTATGTAACCAAGGGAGACCTAAAATAATAGGTGTAGCAGGACACTGCATAGCCAAAAAAGAAATAACCTTGGAGTGAAGTGATCCCACCTTTAACCAGAGAGAAGTAGAAACAGTCAAAAGGCCTAGAGTTATAGGACTGCCATCAACAGCCTGGGCGGAAAGAGGAACCTTGAGAGGCATCATAGTAATTTGAGAGGACTTGGCAAAAGATAGGTCAATGAAGTTTCCAGCAGCTCCGGAATTGAGAAAAGCCTGGCAGGAAAAGGACTTGGAATTGGCAGTAATAGTGATGGGTACCAATACTCAGAATGAAATTTGTGGGGAAAAACAACATTTTCGCCTAGGGAAGTTTTCCCCAACTGACCTAGTCATTGGAGTTTCCCTGTTGCTGAAATTGCTTAGGTTTGTTCGGACACAGCTTAACAAAATGACCACTAATTCCACAGTACATACAAAGGCCTGCAGATCTTCTACGGTTTCGTTTCTCAATGGAGAGTCTAGTTGCACCAAGTTGCATTGGTTCCTCCATAGAGGCAGAGATGGAGGCTGATAAGGATGCTTGAGGAATGGATCCAGAAGGTACAAAAGGGGTGGGATCAGTAGTATGTCTGCGAGTACGGTTTCTTTGAGACAGTCTCTCCCTTAAACGTGTGTCAATATTAATGACAAGCGAAACTAAATCTTCAAAGAGAGGAGGTAAATCATGAACAGCCATTTCATCTTTTAGGGAATCATGCCAGAAAGCTGCCACCATAGCCTTATTGTTCCAGGAGGTTTCAGCAGCGAGAGTGCGAAAGGCAATAGCATACTCCGAAGCAGAGCGAGCTCCCTGGGTGATCCTCAAAAGGTGAGCAGAGGCATTAACCTTGTGACCAGGTGCGTCAAACATTTTTTGGAACGTGGAAATAAAGGCAACAGCATCATTGACGACAGAGTCATCCCATTCCCAGAGAGGTGAAGCCCAAGCAAGAGCTTTGCCAAAGAGCAGGGCAACAATATAAGCTACTTTGGACTTCCCATTCGGGTAACGTTGAGGAAACAGTTCAAAGTGAATCTTACATTGATTCAGAAATCCCTGACAGGTTTCAGTATCTCCCCCATAACGCAAGGGAGGAGGATTCTTGGGTTCAGAGAACTGAGTGATTCCCGGAGAGGCCATACGTGGAGAAGGTGGAAAAACAGGAACCCCTTGAGACAACTGTTGAGAACCTTGTTGAGAAAACTGCAAAGCATCTAGACAAGTGGTTATGTGCTGTAAAGTCTGTGAAATGCGCCGCCCCGACACACCGCATAGAGGCTGGGCAGACAGTTACTTTCACTTTCAATTCAGAATTTCTTAGATGTCACTGCATTCCTCACATCCCCCCTCCCTCCTCACCATCTAATTGTGTTACCAGTGCATGGATATGCATTAGGTCCCCTCATACTGGCACAAAAACAAGATTTTAGCAGGATGTACAGCTTGCCTTAATAACAGTGTCCACAAAATGGAGCCTGCCTGTTTTCTGCAATTATGAATTCCAGAGCTGAAGGAAATAAGTTTAAAATAATTTATATAGTGTAACTGAAGTTTATTTTGCTTGACAAACACAATAGAAAACAATTTGTAATTATTTTTTAGGGTGACAGGTCCCCTTTAATTCTGACAAGTGTCATCTTAGTGAATTGATCTTTAGTTCTCAAAATATTAGAAGTGATAATATTTTTAACGTATGCTATAAATATCACAGGTGCAAAAAATGGGGTCTTTGCTCAGTTTCAATGTAAGTATCAAAGCAGGGCCGGAAATAGTGGTAGGCAGACAAGGCACCTGCCTAGAACACAACCATGAGTGGGCACCAGGCAGTACCTCTCCTGCCTACCCCTAGTCTGTACTCCCTTATCATCGCCCCAACCGCTTTTCATTGTGCTGTGGGGGCATAGGTATGCTGTAAACTCAAAACAAGGAATTTAAAGAAGAAAAAAAGACTCTGAAAAGTAAATACTATGTTATGTGGCATATAGAGAACACCTCCTAGTGATCATTGAGGGATATAACTAAGAAAAAAAAATCTCAAAAAGCCACTGAAAAAAGTAACAGTTTTATTTCAATACATTAAAACCATTAGTAACCTCTTACAGACATGGCCTAACGCGTTTCATGCTTACCCAGCACTTAATCATAGGCTCTAAGACAAAAACACCTCCTACAGAAACAAATACCTCTAGGCATGAATTATGCCTTTGATATTACTCGTTATATTTAATCTAACAGGCACTTGCTATTTTATATATTGTTCTGTTTTTTTATTCAAGGTTTTATTTAGGTAATATCGTCATAGAAAGGAACATTTTGCACAATGATTGTTCATCCTATACATGTACTTTCTATTAATACCTGTAAACCATATTTTACATCATTTTAAGTAAACCTTGCAGTTTTTTTTTTTTTTATACATATCAACAATAACTTGTAGATTTGGTAGTTATGTATTAGCTCTTTAGTTTGATCTTCTTGTGCTGTCTTTGTTGTGTCTTGGTATTGCTTTGTGTGACTTTTAGTACCCCTTTTGTTTTATCCGTTCCCTGATTGTACCTGTTTATTAATATATTCTCGCCATGGTAGCCAGACTGCCAAGTAATCATAATATTTGTCCTTGATTGATGCTGTCAATTCTTCCATTAGGCATAGTTCATTGATTACTTTCAACCATTGGTCCTTTATAGGGATATTACTGGTTCGCCAGTGTACCGGTATTGTGGATTTAGTAATTTTAATGCTAATTCTTTTTTGGTCCAGTCTACAGGTTCATATCGGTGAAAGAGAAGTATTTATATCTATCTGACATCCTATGATTTCTTCACACACATCTTTCACTAGTTTCCAATATAGGGTAAGTTTTGTACATGTTAACCATAAGTGTTCCATGGTTCCTGTGGATTGGTTGCATCTCCAGCATATATCATTTGGCATTAATCTCATCTTATGTAGTATTACTGGGGTTCTATACCATCTAGATATTAATTTATAGGAGGATTCCTGGAATCTGCTGCTCACTGAGCATTTGGCTATAGTTTTGAAAATTCGTTTCCAATCTTCTTCCGTTAAAATTATATTTAGGTCTCGTTCCCATGCCTTGGTATACGTAGGTAATACTTTATATTTTTCTTCTATTAAGATTTTGTATAGGGTTGCTATGTTGTGTCTTACTGGGAAGGGTAGTGCACATATTGTTTCGAATTTTGTCAATTCTCTGGGTATTGTTTCACTAAGTGAGTTTGCTCTCATCCAGGTAAGTATTTGCCTATATCTCCAGTGGTCCATTTGTGACCAATTTGTTTTATTTTGGGTGATAGCCCAAAAAGTCTTTTCCGGTTGTTGATTTCATTAGGTATATTGTTCTGTTTTTATTAGTATCCTTATCTGGTACCCCATAATATGAATTGTGCAAATTTTGACCCTTTCCATATTGTTGGAAACTAACTATGCATCTTTGTTTGAATGGGTTAAATGACAAATTGCATTTCTGATTGTTTTTAATTAAGGGTGAGAGGGGTTGACCTTTCCCTGTATATATACCTTTGGGAGGTGTTTTTGTCTTGGAGCCTATGATTAATTGCTGGGTATGCATGAAACGCTAACTGGGCCATTAGTTTGCCAGATCTGTCGCCCATTTACAGTAGGTTTGCCCAGTGGCAGAGTAGTGGCTTATTAACCTCCCCAGTTTTTGCTATTAGGAGTTTGGTTTGAGAGGTTTGTCAAGTGGAATGAGTGTTGTTATTAGGATCTGCAATATATGCTTTCTCGCAGTTAAATGCTACATGTGTAAGGGTAGTTATCTAAAATTTATGTTGGGCATTAAGGTGCTTGATATGGGAGTCTTACTTTACTCTCATATATGCTTTAAAAGCATCTGAGACTACTGGATACTCAGCCAAATGTTCATTTATCCTGAGAAATTCAGAAATACTGACTTCTATGGGGTTCAGCAGTTCTGAGTGGTTTACCCAGTACTGACTTAGGGGTATATTTATCATGCTGTGTAAAAAGTTGAGTTGCTCATAGCAGCCAGTCAGATGCTTTGCTTTAGTTTTCTAACTGTTAAAATATCTAATTGCTGATTGGTTGCCCTGGGCAACATTACAGGTAAGGCTTCACACCACTTTTTACAAAGAATGATAAATATACCCCTTAATCTCCATAGCTTATGAGGTGTTTCCCAACATAGGTGGATGTTGACCAGGATTGGGAAATGATCTAATATGCCTCTAGTCAAATGCTGGACCTCTACCATGCGCTGTTTAACCTCTGGGGAGCCTATGGCCATATCAGTATGTGAGATGGTCAGATGAGTTTGGTGAGTTACAGGTGTACTGGGTGATACCTGGGTTTCTGTAGTGCCATAGGTTAGTTATGCCAAAAGCTTCTAGCCACCTGGGGAAGGAGCCATCAGAGCAGTTTGGCATGGGTAGTCTGTCAAAAGCACCATGTATGGTGGTGGGACATTTGCTCCGTGAAAGTTAAGAACATTTTGTAAATTATATATAAAGTTTCGCAATTTATGTAAAGAATTGCAAAAATTGCATTGAAAACTACTTAACTTGCATATTAAGCAAATGACAATGCAATGAAGCTTTGCAGGGACAAACTCCACTGACCCCCAAATGAATTAAAAAATTTAAGGTAAATTCCACTGTCCCCAATAAACTGACTGACTTATTAGCACATCAGTTATTCATTTTAGCTTTTATATGAACTGCTTATCATAGAGTAACATCAGCTGTTTATATTGGAAGCCATTAACTAAATAATATCAACGTCTTTTACAGCCTTTCCAGCAAGGAGATGACTGGTTTTGAGCCCCACAACAACATTATTTGGCCCCTAAGCAATTTATGTTACTTTCAAAGTAACTCAAGTAACTTATGTAAGACATAAGACCTGGGGTCTTTCCGTAATTCGGATCTCCTACATTTTAAGTCTACTTCAAAAATTATTTAAACAGTAATTAAACCCAATGGGATTGTTTAAGCTCCAATACTCCACTGACTCCCTAATTAAAAACTGACTTATTAGCTAGTTATTGGGCCCAACAGCAATATCATTGGTCCCCTAAACAGAGCAGGGGCAGGTAGGTGTTAACTGTTACCAGTAGTGAAATATCTTAAGGAGCCGTTGGCGTTCTGGAACCCGGATCACAGGCAAGGCATCCCCTCCGGTAGGGTTGCCACCTCTTCGGTTTTAACCTGAACAGTTCGGTTTTCCTTAGGCCTGTTTGGGTCTAGGTCTGTTCAGTTTTCAGCTTTGTGAAACCCCAACAATAATCTGGACAATAAATGAAATACATTTAAATACTGAGGTTTTTTTCTATCAACATGGCTTAGTGGTATCATCAAGTTCAATTAATTTCTTATTATTATTATCTTATTAGCATCACAAGAGGAGGCCACCAGCTGTTTCCTGCTTAGAAGAGGAAGTGAAGAATACAGAAAAATGTGTTTGCAAAGATAATGCTTCATTCAGTAAGACGGAAAATAACTGATAACAAGGTATTTCCTGCACTGGTGCACTTCAGCTGGCAGAGAAGCAACTTAAGACCACCCCGTCACCCACCATTAACTGGTTCTGGTGTTTTTCCCCCCGTTTGAGCCTAGTAAAAGCAGGAGAAAATATATAACTGCAGGAAAAGGAGTAAAAACAAGGCACTGGTCTAACCCATTAAAGGAGAAAGAAAGGTAAAAACTAAGTAAGCTTTATCAGAAAGGTTTATGTAAATACAGCCATAAGCACTCACAGTAAGTCCTCTGTCAAAAGATTTCCTGTGTCTGTAATTCCTGTGCCAGAGACACGCAGCTCTCTCCTCTCTCCCTCAAGAATGCTAAGAACTCACTCCCCCCCTTAGAAATGTGAATCTGAGCCAATCAGCAGGAAGCTGACTGTCAGGTTTGGGCACTCTCGCCCTGTGTTGCGTGCGTCTGCATGTTGCACTGCGACGGACGCTGCGCGCATGCGCATTGCGGATTTAAGGACGCTCAGGCCTATCTCCTGGCGAGGTGATGCTGTCAAGGATCACGGTAGTCAGATGAATACATGCCTCCCCTGCGCTTCCCACTGGAAGTGAGGACAGGAACATGCCCAGCTGAAGAATAGCAGAGGTGCCGTAGGTACCTGAGAGCAGTGAAATCTTAAGCCACGGAAGGTACATGTTAGCAGGCACCAGTTGCTGAAGAGAGGGTCACGAAAGGGTCACAATGTGCATGCGACCGGCGTGCGTCTGTACCACCGCACAGTGTGCGCCGGAACCGGCGCGCACCCAGGCGGACACGGGCCGAGCGTGCCCTACCTGACACTGACTCATAATCTAACTAACTGAGCATGTACATTTGGTCTGGGTCTCAGTGCAGGAGTGAGGCATTATGGGAACTTTCTTTACACAGCTCAGTGTTTTTTCTTCCTGTTTGGCTTCTGATCATCTGAACAGGTGAAATATGGGGAGACTTAAGGGCAGTATTGAGAGACCTGAAGGTATGCCTGCAGCTTGAGATTAACTCTTTATTAGCCTTTCCTTCTCCTGCTGAGCTGGTTTCTGGCTGCAAAAAAAACAAAAGATTGGGCAAATGGTAATCTTTAACAGGAAAAGGACTCCACACAAGGAGCACACAGGAGCAAATTGGTCAAGGGCTGTTGTAGAAACAATAGGATTTCTACCTTCTTCTGCCGATTCAGCCCTGAAAGTAGATTTTGCTCAGGCGCCCGATCAAAATCTTTTAACTCGCCCGATCGGTGAGTCAGCCGATATTGGCAGTCTTCTGCGATAACGGTCGCCTCGCCGACTTGCCATACATGCACCGAATATCGTACAAAACCATTGGTGCGTGTATGGCCAGCTTTATTCCCTCAGGCTTGAGCCCTCGCTTCATATGGAGGCCAGGCGGTTGTGTTACTGTAACTGTCAAAAATGGGCGCCAGTGGTTCTTAAAGTTGAACATGAACTGTTTACACAGTCACTTGGGAGTAACAACAAGTACAATATATGCAGGTAGTTAGCATCTCAAAGGTCAGGCGGTACTCATGACAAATGATCACAACGACTCTCCCCCTGAAGGTCACAATGGGTCTGTACACTGGTACCCCTACTCTGGGCAGTATTACACCCGGGATAATAATCTCTCTGAAATCCTTGTCAGAGCCAGAAGCTGCTCACTAGCTAGCCCTGCCTGACTATCACACCTAGTCTGATCTATAACAGGAGCTGTCTGACCTGTCTGGGCCTACCTATACCCAGGTTCCACATAAATAATAATAATAATATTCTTTTACCGGTCTGCTTTGACAGAAATCTTTTACCAAAATGGCTGCTCAGCCTTTTATTTAGTAACACAGTGCCACCTCATGACGAAACTATGGAACTGCAAAAGGTCATGCTATGACCCAGGAAAATGGACTTACTTCCCCTTACACAGAGGATCCTTTATAGTCGTCTAAATAACTAGGGGACTTCCAGTGACAAAGGGCACAATTTACCAGTTCCCTACACTATTTTTCCCCCAGGTCAACCAAATGACTTTGGTTATCCTTTCCTATCTGGAAAGATATATATATATATATATATATACTTTTTATGAGGAGGTGAGCAGGAACCTCGATGCTGGAATGGCAGTTGATGTCATCTACTTGGACTTTGCAAAAGCGTTTGATACAGTACCGCACAGAAGGTTAATGAACTAATTGAGGAATATTGGCCTAGAACATAAGATGCTGTGCAAAACTATAAGTTCCATGCAGGATGCTGCCACTTTGCAGAGTGATTTGACAAAATTGGAAAACTGGGCAGCAAACTGGAAAATGAGGTTCAATGTGGTCAAGTGCCAAGTTATGCACTTTGGTAGAAATAATATAAACTCAAGCTATCTACTAAGTGGTAGTTTGTTGGGGGTATCCTTAATGGAGAAGGATCTAGGGGTTTTTGTAGATAACAAGTTGTCTAATGCCAGGCAGTGTCATTCTGTGGCTACTAAAGCAAATAAAGTGCTGTCTTGTATAAAAAAGGGCATTGACTCAAGGGATGAGAACATAATTTTGCCCCTTTATAGGTCCCTGGTAAGGCCTCACCTTGAGTATGCAGTGCAGTTTTGGGCTCCAGTCCTTAAGAAGGATATTAATGAGCTGGAGAGAGTGCAGAGATGTGCAACTAAACTGGTTAAGTCCACTATTCAGATATACTAAATCCTTATACCAACAAATCCAGAGAGCCCTAACCTACCAATACAAAACAGAATTCAAGTCCTTTCATAGTGTACTACAGTATGGTACACCTCAAAACATGGTTGGAAACACAAAGCAGGCTTGCTAGGGCACTTGGGACAATACCGGACATCTCGCCTAACACCCTTGGAACGGCAAACTGGGGATATATTTTTATTATCTGGGGATGTATTTTATTAGGTGTTGGTGGAATTTCTGCAACATTGTCATTACCCAGCATGTCCGGAACCTCACCTACATCGCCAAATAACAAGGCAGGGAACAGCTGCAGCAGCTAATTGTAAAAAGACAATATGGGGCCTGGTACGGTCACCTTGTAAACAACATAAGAATTATAAAGGGCCATTTGGAGCATATAAATTGCTGCTTTTTTTTGGTGGCATCATAATCATTTTTAATTTGGTCGGTTTTATTGATGCCACCAAAATGCATACTATATTCTTTACTACACAGAGGCATTTTAAAGGCCTACTGCCACTTCTGTATTGAACAATTATGGTCTCATCGTGGATAGTAGTAAGAGTAAGTAAGAGCTCATTGCTTCTTAGAGCATGTAATTCTTCACACTTCAGTTTCTTATTTAGTAATTCTCTGGGCAGCCCTTTGTGGTCATGGTTGTCCAAAGTATGTAGGCTCTAAATAAAGGGATGCTTGTATAAAAGTTATCCACGTATGTGGAGCAGTGGAGTTATGAGCTCCCAAACAATTTTACCACTGGCAGTCAATTCAAGGGGACAACCAGGTGGTCCAAATTAGTGTCCTTTCCCTCATGCAGCATAAAATAACTATTGTAGCTGTAGCTTTTGCAGATTTTATAAAATTGAATCCCATAGCGAGAATGCTTACTAGGGATATATTGGCAAAATATTAGGTGCCCTTTGAAGAACAAAAGGGACTCATCCACACAGATATTTTGAGAGGGGGTATAGATCTCTGCGAATTGCTGAGACAGGCTATCTATAAGGGGCCTCAATTTATAAAGCCTGTCATAACCGGGCTCATTAGGTGCAACAGCCGCTGCGTTGTCGTTAAAGTCAAGAAACCGCAGAAAAAGGTTTCTTGGCATGAAGGCTAAAAAAAGAGGGATGGAAAGGACTGCAGTGGTATCCCAGTAGGAAGCTAAAGAGTTACGCTCTACGAGTCCCATTGCCAACGTGAGCACCAGGAATCTTTTTATTTCATTACCATTTGTGGGATACCATGCCTGGGCTCCTGAAAAACCCAGCAAAGGGTTGATGGCAAGATATTGCACAGCATATAAATTTGTGTAGTGGGCCATTTCCTGCAGAATGGCCTCTGTAATATAGGGATTGACTGACTGCAGGGACAGGGACTGCAGGGAAAAGGGGAATTTCAGGGACATAACCATGGGTACATCTGGTGCAGTACCACCAGCATCTGCCTCTTCGGCAGTAATAGTGCCACCACTACCAACCTTTGGGCTAATAGTGTCACTATCCTCAATCTCCGATTCCTCAGTAGAGGAGTCAGATGGCACACACTCAGACTCAGAATCGATAAATTCCGCTGCGCTGGAGTGCATGCAAAACTTAGCAGCTTTCTCAGCACTGTAAAACAGTTTGCCCATTGCGCCAGAAATATACAACCAACTGCAAATCTAGCAATCAGTAGGCAAAGTCAAAAAAGCAAGACAATACCTCTAAAGGTGGCCATACACAGGCTGATTCTAGCTGGCGATATCGATCCCTTAGACCAATTCGGGCCTGAAATCAGCCAGATATCGATTGGGCAGGCAGCGCAGGATCTGTAATCCAGGTGCCCCAAGGCCATCCCTCCCCCCACGCATTACGCACATTCGCGAGCCCCCCCCCCCCCCAGCCGCCGCTTGCAGGGCACATGTGCGTCTATTTATACTCACATACAGAGCATAGGGGAGAGGTCCCAATTGCTCCGTATGCCAGCAAATTTCAGTGCGGCGGGGCGGCATACCGCCGCTAAATTGTTGCCGCCCTAGGCCCGGGCCTTTGTGGCCTCGCCACAAATCCGGGCCTACGGGCAGGTTAAAAAATGTATTCAGATCGGTGACCACATAGGCTCATTGATGCGGTCCACGAACCGACTGCGCCTATTACCGGCGTTCTAATTCGTTAGTTTGGCCCTAGAGCCAAAAAACCAAATTAGCCTAAATTCAACCGATATCACCCACCTGTAGGTGCTTTGAGACCGCGCCAAGCGAGCGGACCTTAACGTGTATGGACACCTTAACATTTGTAATAGGAGAAGCTAGAAAAAAACTCACTGTAACCTTTTGATAAACTCAAGCCAGCAAGAGATGACCAGGAGGTTAACCCTTGGCAATACAAACTGCCAGAAAAAAAAAAAACCTCCCAAACAACTCCCTTGAACTTTGAGTTAACTCAGCCTATCCCCTCTAGACCTTTCTAGAACAAATTAAGTTAAAATGGAATAAAATCCCTAAAATGCAATAAAATCACCAAAAGCAATCAAAAACAGTTATTGCAGTGAAATTGGTGGTCAGAATCCTAGGATCCACCAGTGTCACTGCCAAAGGAACTTTTTTTGGGGTGCTAAACAAGCAATAAAGAAGAATGCAAATTAAAAATACAATTAAATCTGCAAAATCCAATAAACACAAAAATGCAACCAAATGAATCAAATAATTATAGAACAAGATCAGAAATAAAGTTTTAGTGAAAAAAAGACTGCCGAAGAAAGCAAATAAGGGATGAAAATAAAATAAGTATAGGGGCAAAAAAGTGTGTTAGTGTGTTTGTGCAAAAGTCTGCTAAAGATAAAGACAGAAGAAATAAAAAAATATAACAAAAAAAAATTTTGACAGAGACATGCAAAATAAAGGTTTTTTTATTGTAGTTCAGCTCACTCAATGCACGCAGGCAATCAAGGCAACCAATCCAGCAGGAGAACCACAGGAAGGCAGTAGGAGGGCTCCAGCAGACACAAGTGCGCAGCAGGAGTGAAGGGAGTGGCATTAGGGGGAGCAGAATTTAAAGGTACAGCAGGAGCACGTCATAGTCATGTGCCCACTGTTTTCATTGGCTGCTGCAGGCATTCGGTGATGAGATCCTCTTCTGCTTATTACCTAGGGGGATCTTCGGAAATTACAGGCACTGCACTGCTTTAAATGCGAGCGCAGTGCCTGTAAACCCGGAAGTGCTGCAGAGCGTAGAATCTACGATCTGTGGCACTTAAAGGGTGATATGATAACAATGTATAAATATATAAGGGGATCATATAATAATCTCTCTAATGCTTTATTTCCCAGTAGGTCCTTCCAACGGACACGAGGGCACCCATTCTGATTAGAAGAAAGGAGGTTCCGTCAGAAAGGATTTTTTACTGTGAGAGCTGTGAAGCTGTGGAATTCCCTCCCCGAATCAGTCGTACTGGCTGATACATTATATAGCTTTAAGAAGGGGTTGGATGGCTTTTTAGCAAGTGAGGGAATACAGGGGTATGGGAGATAGCTCTTAGTACAAGTGAGGGAATACAGGGTTATGGGAGATAGCTCTTAGTACAAGTGAGGGAATACAGGGGTATGGGAGATAGCTCTCAGTACAAGTGAGGGAATACAGGGGTAGGGGAGATAGCTCTCAGTACAAGTGAGGGAATACAGGGTTATGGGAGATAGCTCTTAGTACAAGTGAGGGAATACAGGGTTATGGGAGATAGCTCTTAGTACAAGTGAGGGAATACAGGGGTAGGGGAGATAGCTCTCAGTACAAGTGAGGGAATACAGGGTTATGGGAGATAGCTCTTAGTACAAGTGAGGGAATACAGGGGTATGGGAGATAGCTCTCAGTACAAGTGAGGGAATACAGGGGTATGGGAGATAGCTCTCAGTACAAGTGAGGGAATACAGGGTTATGGGAGATAGCTCTCAGTACAAGTGAGGGAATACAGGGGTAGGGGGGATAGCTCTCAGTACAAGTGAGGGAATACAGGGGTAGGGGAGATAGCTCTCAGTACAAGTGAGGGAATACAGGGGTAGGGGAGATAGCTCTCAGTACAAGTGAGGGAATACAGGGGTAGGGGGGATAGCTCTCAGTACAAGTGAGGGAATACAGGGGTATGGGAGATAGCTTTCAGTACAAGTGAGGGAATACAGGGGTTTGGGGGATAGCTCTCAGTACAAGTGAGGGAATACAGGGGTATGGGGGATAGCTCTCAGTACAAGTGAGGGAATACAGGGGTAGGGGAGATAGCTCTCAGTACAAGTGAGGGAATACAGGGTTATGGGAGATAGCTCTCAGTACAAGTGAGGGAATACAGGGGTATGGGAGATAGCTCTCAGTACAAGTGAGGGAATACAGGGTTATGGGGGATAGCTCTCAGTACAAGTGAGGGAATACAGGGGTAGGGGAGATAGCTCTCAGTACAAGTGAGGGAATACAGGGGTATGGGAGATAGCTCTTAGTACAAGTGAGGGAATACAGGGGTATGGGAGATAGCTCTTATTATAAGTGAGGGAATACAGGGGTATGGGAGATAGCTCTTAGTACAAGTGAGGGAATACAGGGGTATGGGAGATAGCTCTTAGTACAAGTGAGGGAATACAGGGGTATGGGAGATAGCTCTTAGTACAAGTGAGGGAATACAGGGGTATGGGAGATAGCTCTTAGTACAAGTGAGGGAATACAGGGGTATGGGAGATAGCTCTTAGTACAAGTGAGGGAATACAGGTGTATGGGAGATAGCTCTCAGTACAAGTGAGGGAATACAGGGGTAGGGGAGATAGCTCTCAGTACAAGTGAGGGAATACAGGGGTATGGGAGATAGCTCTTAGTACAAGTGAGGGAATACAGGGGTATGGGAGATAGCTCTCAGTACAAGTGAGGGAATACAGGGGTATGGGAGATAGCTCTCAGTACAAGTGAGGGAATACAGGGGTATGGGAGATAGCTCTCAGTACAAGTGAGGGAATACAGGGGTATGGGAGATAGCTCTCAGTACAAGTGAGGGAATACAGGGGTATGGGAGATAGCTCTCAGTACAAGTGAGGGAATACAGGGGTATGGGAGATAGCTCTCAGTACAAGTGAGGGAATACAGGGGTATGGGAGATAGCTCTTAGTACAAGTGAGGGAATACAGGGTTATGGGAGATAGCTCTTAGTACAAGTGAGGGAATACAGGGGTAGGGGAGATAGCTCTCAGTACAAGTGAGGGAATACAGGGTTATGGGAGATAGCTCTTAGTACAAGTGAGGGAATACAGGGTTATGGGAGATAGCTCTTAGTACAAGTGAGGGAATACAGGGGTAGGGGAGATAGCTCTCAGTACAAGTGAGGGAATACAGGGTTATGGGAGATAGCTCTTAGTACAAGTGAGGGAATACAGGGGTATGGGAGATAGCTCTCAGTACAAGTGAGGGAATACAGGGGTAGGGGAGATAGCTCTCAGTACAAGTGAGGGAATACAGGGGTATGGGAGATAGCTCTTAGTACAAGTGAGGGAATACAGGGGTATGGGAGATAGCTCTTAGTACAAGTGAGGGAATACAGGGGTATGGGAGATAGCTCTCAGTACAAGTGAGGGAATACAGGGTTATGGGAGATAGCTCTTAGTACAAGTTGATCCAGGGACTGGTCCGATTGCCATCTTGCAGTCAGGAAGGATTTTTTTCCCCTCTGCGGCAAATTAGAGAGGCTTCAGATGGGGTTTTTTGCCTTCCTCTGGTCTGGATCAAATAGCAGTTAGGCAGGTTATATATAGGCATTAAATAGATACTAACACCGGAAATTATTATTATTTATATAGCACCATCAATCTACGCAGCGCTTTACAGAATAGAGGGCTACAAAAGACAGAACAGTTAACATGTACATATAAACAATTCACAAAAATGGTTTGCAGTTACATTTGGATGAGGATCGGAGACACTAGGGGGAGGGCCCTGCTTGCAAGATCTTACATTCTCAAAGGGAGGGCTGACTAGCATGGCGTTAGAGTTAATGTATGTGTGTAAAGTGACAGTGCGGAGTGAAAGGTGAGAATCAGTGGTTAGTGAATGTTTGGGGGTTTAGGTTATAGGCTTGAGTGAAAATATGAGTTTTAAGAGACCGTTTAAAGGCTTGAAGAGTCTGGCAGTGCCTAATGGGATGGGGAAGAGCGTTCCAGAGGATGGGTGCAGCGCGTGAGAAGTCCTGGATGCGACAGTGAGAGGAGGTGATGATTGAGGAGGAGAGGAGGTCATGTGTAGAGTGAAGGTAAAGTCTGGGGGTGTACTTGAGGATTAGGGTGGTTAAATAGAGGGGTGTGGCACCAGTTAGTGCTTTGAAGGTGAGTACAAGAATCTTGAACTGAATCCTGTACGTCAGGGGTCCCCAACCACCGGGCTGTGGGCTGTGCTGAACTGGGCCACCTTTGGTCTCAATTACCTGTGATCCCAACTCCCTGATGTTACACAGCAGTGACAACAGATATGCGAAGCCCAGGAAGCTTTCTACTGATCGCAACAAGGACCAAAGTACTTAAAGCTCCATACTACGTAGCAGGGGATTACACCACTTAGGTAGGAGTTAGACATGCAAAGGGGCTGGGCACATCTAGTTGCAGGGGAAGTTTAGGTCTCCAGTTTGAAGAGAAATGGCACGCACTCCTTGGTCCACTAAAAACTTGTCTTTATTGTAGAGATCTTTAAAACAATAAGGTCCTGACATGTTTCGTATACAAGGGATACGTAGTCATAGGCACAAATTTCAAATGAACACAAACAGCTATTTAAAATGCAAAAGGGGGAAATGACACCACCATGAGGTTAAAAAGGGAACATGGTTGGACACATTGGGCACCTACCGTTGTGGTGCAGCACGATGTGTAACCTGTGAATGTATACAGGTATCTCAGAGCGTGATCAGTAGTAGTACAGGAAGGACCTCTAGGATTAGGCAATTTATAAACTGTAATTCACGTTTTGTGGTTTATGTATTAACATGTCTTAAAGTGGATCTGTCACCCAGACATGAAAATCTGTATAATAAAAGTCCTGTTCAAATTAAACATGATTCCCAAATTCATTTTTATATTAACACATCCAAACCCATTATAAAGGCATTTCAAAATCACAGCTGTCAATCATATATTGCTTGCCCCACCTCTATGCCTTAGGCATAGAGGCGGGCAGACAATAACTTTAGCTTTCCGTTCAGCACTTCCTAGATGTCACTGCACATCTCACTTCTCCCCTCCCTCCTCCTCATCTAACTGTGTAGCCAGTGCATGGGCCTGGGGATCAGGTCCCCCAGTCAGTCACAAAAACAAGATTTTGGCATGATACAAAGCTTGCCTTAATAACAGTGCCCACAAAATGGTGCCTGCCTGCTTGCTTTGATTGAGTAATTCCAATACGGAAGGAAACAAGATTTATATTATTTATATAGAGTAAGTAAAGGTTATTTTGCTCAACTAACAATATAGAAAATAATTTGGACTTATTTCTTAGGGTGACAGGTCCGCTTTAAGTGTGAAGTGCAGCATGTGGGCTGTACCACAAGAAAATTAAAATGTAGAATGCGAGAGCATATCAATCAGATTGTCTCCGAGAGTTTAAATACAGTGGTATCAAGGCATTTTAAGGTATGCAATGGTGGAGACATGGCATGTTTAAAAATACAGGGCGTTGAGAGATTATTTCCATCTAATAGGGGAGGTGATATAACATCCAGGCTCCTTAATAGGGAAGCATATTACATAGTTACATATGGTTGAAAAAAGACCAGAGTCCATCAAGTTCAACCCATCCAAGTAAACCCAGCACACACAACCCACACCTACCAATCTATACACTCACATACATAAACTATATATACAACCACTAATACTAACTGTAGATATTAGTATCACAATAGCCTTGGATATTCTGATTGTTCAAGAACTCATCCAGGCCCCTCTTAAAGGCATTAACAGAATCTGCCATTACCACATCACTAGGAAGGGCATTCCACAACCTCACTGCCCTCACCGTGAAAACCCCCCTACGCTGCTTCAAATGGAAGCTCCGTTCCGCTAATCTAAAGGGGTGACCTCTGGTGCGTTGATTGTTTTTATGGGAAAAAAGAACATCCTCTATCTGCCTATAATCCCCTCTAATGTACTTGTACAGAGTAATCATGTCCCCTCGCAAGCGCCTCTTTTCCAGAGAAAACAACCCCAACCTCGACAGTCTCACCTCATAGTTTAAATCTTCCATCCCCTTTACCAGTTTAGTTGCAGACTCTGCACTCTCTCCAGCTCATTAATATCCCTCTTAAGGACTGGAGCCCAAAACTGCACTGCATACTCAAGGTGAGGCCTTACCAGGGACCTATAAAGGGGCAAAATTATGTTCTCATCCCTTGAGTCAATGCCCTTTTTTTTTATACAAGACAGCACTTTATTTGCTTTAGTAGCCACAGAATGACACTGCCTGGAATTAGACAACTTGTTATCTACAAAAACCCCTAGATCCTTCTCTATTAAGGAAACCCCCAACACACTACCATTCAGTAGATAGTTCGTGTTTATATTATTTCTACCAAAATGCAGAACTTTGCACTTATCAACATTGAACCTCATTTTCCAGTTTGCTGCCCAGTTTTCCAATTTTGTCAAATCGCTCTGCAAAGCGGCAGCATCCTGCATGGAACTTATAGTTTTGAATTTAAAATGTGATGTAATGTGCTGTGTTTGACCAATAGGTGGCGATGTTAGGCTCAGTTTGGCTACATTCCCAAAAGTTTTTTATGGATAATGTTAATTGTATAAATTTTGCAACATTGTATATATTTATTATACTTGCATACATTTTGTTTAAAAAGTAGCAATAGATGCATTCCTGTTTGAAATTGTTGTGTCTCACTTCATATTTGTAAAACCAATGTTTTTAGGAGATCATGAAAACATTTATAAGGGGTTAATAATTAGCAAATGCATTGATTGGAATTTTGATGTCATTTCCCCCTTTTGCATTTTAAATAACTGTTTGTGCTCATTTGAAATTTGTGCCTATGACTACGTATCCCTTGTATACGAAACGCGTCAGGACCTTATTGTTTTAAAGATCTCTACAATAAAGACAAGTTTTTAGTGGACCAAGGAGTGCGTGCCATTTCTCTTCAAACTGTTGTTTGCTTAATACCTCAAGCTACGGGTTCAGGGCGCTGCACCTGGACCACCACTTGTCTTTGGTGAGTGTGTTTCCCAATAACCTTCCTGCCACTAAGGCAATTTCTGTATTTGTATTACTTTGAGAAAGGGTAGACTGCTAGCAGAAACATTAGTCCATCTCGAATAAAGCACATTTTTACTTTTATAAGACCTGAGAGTACAGTTCCAATTTGATAGATATTTATATTTTTGCCTGTGTCTACATCCATATGACCGGTTAGGACTGGAATTCAAAAAAGGCCTTAGCACTTCAACTACACAGAAGCCCCCACCAGCCCACTGAATTGTGTTTATGTGGCATCTTAACAGCAGACCCTCTGCCATTTGCCAGTACAGGTATGGGACCCATTATCCAGAATGCTTGGGATCTGGGGTTTTCTGGATAAGGGGTCTTTCTGTAATTCGGATCTCCTACCTTAAGTCTACTAAAAATTGATTTAAACAGTAATTAAACCAATAGGATTGTTCTGCCCCCAATAAGGATTACTTATATGTTAATTACGATCAAGTACAACATACAGTTTTATTATTACAGAGAAAAAGGAAATCATTTTTGCTTATAATGGAGTCTATGGGAGATGGAAGTTCCGTAATTCGGAACTTTCTGGATAATGGGTTTCCAGATAAGGGGTCCGATACCTGTACTCCCAGATTGCCAGTCCAGGCCTGCCATATGGCATGTCACAGGATGCATCATAAGCATGTTGCAACCTGCCCCATGCTCAAACACAGGTATATTTGTACTCCAATCCAAGCAGGTGGGGAGTGAACCAATCACACCAATGCAATGTGAATGGAGCCTGGATTTTCTTTTTTGTGTTGAGGCCTGCCACAAGCACAGCAAGTCAAGTTATGCAAAGACCTGCTTCTCTACATTGAATACAGTGCTACCTGCATTTGGCACTGGTTTATTCGTGAGTTTTCTGGGGCAGTATACGGGTATTCCCTATCTTGTACATTCTTCAGACCTGCCTCGCCTATGGCAGGCATTATGTACCTTGCACTTGGAAGAGTAAGGGTTCTCCTTCCCTAAAAGAGATTGTTTGGTAGCACTCAAGAACAAGTCATACCTTGATAAACATCTGTTTGCTTAGTTTAAAAAAAATAAAATAAAATTATAATTGAATTGGTCTGGACTCGTTAGCATGGGATATGTTTATTTTTGCATTGTAAGACAGTAGCCCATTTACATCAGTGGGAGGTGGTGGCAGGAATTGTAAAAACAGGGCAGATGTATTATGCCTTATCATCATCTTCTCAATAGCCACTTTGTAAGGGCATATTTCACATCCTGCTGTTGCAAAACTCCCAGCATGCTCCCCTAGTCAGCGACCATAAGAGCATGCAGGGAGTCTACAAATGAGAAAGCATAGGTAACAAATTACAAGCTCCGAGTTTATAAAGAAGTACACATACAATTTAAAAGCCAATTAAAAACAAACAAAGTAGATAAAGACCTCATTAATATCTTTTGTACCTGTACCATGATTCTATTTGACAAGGAAGTCCATTATTAAAGAGTATTGTGTCTGGCTCATCTCTGGCCGCAGGAGCATGGAGGCCAGCAAGACAAGAGAAGACATCGAATCGCAGAGGGCTCAGTCCTTGCTGATTCTCAATAATAAATAATTGAAAGTTACAAAAAAAAAACCTAAAATAACCATTTTGCATTGATGTTGCTAACAGTAAACAAAGGCTGGAATTAGCTCCACCAAAATTAGGTAGAGATGGTCAGTGCGAAGTGGCTTTGCAGGAAAGGAAAGCTCTCTCTTAATATTGTGACTATGTGATTTTATAATACTGGTAAATGCACCTTCCCACTCTGGTATAATTATTATATTATATATAAATAGGTAACTGTTCCTATTCATTATTGGACTGGGCTAATCAGTGTGTGTGTGTGTGTATACAGGCAACTCAGGTCACCTTTTTAAAGCCTGTTATCTAAGACAATGTACATTGCCTCCTCATATGGCTCCAACCATTTCTGCCCAAACTTATTTTGGTTGTTGGTGTCTGCAACTTTTCAGGCTCAGATTCTATTCAAGGAAGTAATATGGTGATTAAAGGGGCAGCAGTAGTGGTTTACAACAGAGTTGCCATAGAGGTCTAGACTATCTTATCCTTGGCACTAAGGTGCCAGTTTATCTTGGCACTAAAAGGAGAAAGGAGCCTGTCAGGCTGAGGGCAGCATTTGTGTCACTTGTTGCTAGTACATACAATATTCAGGATCCCCATTGTACTTTACACCTCATACGCCAACATCGATTTTACCACAGTACATTCAACCTGTAAAGAGAATATAATATAGCACAGCGAATGGGCCACTGGCAGCCTCTCTGTGTTGCCAAGCTTCAGCAACATCTATAGGGGCCACCCATTACTTGTTAATGATGTAGCAGCTTGCTCTCTAAAGTGGGAGTGCCCTGTATTTATAAAGGCTTTCAAACCATTGAGTCAGGGATCTCTGCTAAAGTTTCTTCTCAGTTCTCTAGTATTCACGGATTAGATTGTCAGTTCTTGACGTCTGTGTACGGTATTGGACATACAGCACTCCAATAGAGAAGAAGCATTGACCAATGCATTGCTAGAGGTAACAGCTCCAGGTTTGTAACTATGAACAGGTGAAAAAAGGAGACATCTACATCCTCTTCAAGCGCCCCATGAGGGGTGGGCAAAATGGATCTGCTTTCTGTGGGCCCAGCGAGCAAATACAGCTTTCTCTGTGATGAAGCGGTGGGCTCCTCTTGAAGCTCTCTCGTGCATCATGTACATAGTACACTCGTCCAGCCTCCCCTTTTCATAGTAGTGATAAGGCACAGGGGGATTGAACCGATTTCTAAAAGGTTGAGTAAGAAAAGGGTGGAAATATGTGTGAACTGCCCTTTCCAATCCTAAGTATGTGCTGTATCCCCACAGTAAGTTTGCACCCCTTACTCTTTTTGAAGAAGCCTTGACTACCCATTTCCAACTTACAGTACTTTCTCCTGCCCTAACCCTCACAGCAGTAGTTGCTGTGCACTTTTCTTCCCTGCATAAGTTTACCCTACACCCTCTCTTCCTATTGCAGTTCCCTTACCAGTTTCCACCCAATCCTTACCTACAGTAATTTTCGCCAACCATTCCATACACCGTGATCTCTTCACACAGCTCCATGGCCAGAATCATGGTGAACCAACCAGTGCTAAGAAATGTTCCAGACATTGCCCTGAAATTAGCAAGACTGGCATCATTAGAAAACTCACTGTCATGCCATCAACCCACCAAGTCAGAAACAAAAAACAGTAACCCTGGTTTTGGAGATGAACTATAGAAATACTCATGAACCCATGGAACCCATATCTAAGCAGTAAGCAGCCCTGTGATTTATGATGGCGGCCCTGCTGGTGACCCAGAGAAATGCATTTCTGCTAAAATCCCATGTGGTTTACAAAAAATATTTTTGTTCCTAAATACGTATGAGAAACCTTTTAGCAGAAATTCGGTCTAGGATACAAAGGAATACGTTTATGTATTGGGTGTAAGGTGCTTACCTGTTCTTCCCTGTCTCATTCTGGAAGACCAGGTCACAGTGTGCCATCATGCTCTGTGTCAGTGTGTAGATCTGTACCTGGGGGTACATCCCTTTAGTATGTTGCAGAACTCGATACGTGATGCCACTGTCGATATCCATTTGCCTAAGGGGACCCCAGATAACATATACAGTGTCCTGCGACTGCTGAAAGAAGTAGGTCTGATTGCGCAGCAGAAGAGGGACACTGGTGTGGGATACCACCCTCAGAGAGCTCCGGCTGCCCACGTCCGCCTCATAACCCAGAGTTGGAGCTGTATTCATGCGTAGGACACATTCGGCTTGATCAATCTGAGGCCCAAGGCCTGATCCCAGCATCTGCCCTGAACTGGACACCACAGCACATGATTTACAGGGGTTCCTGGAGAGGGGCTGAAGGGACAGGACACCAAAAAAGATAATTTTTTTTTTGCCTTTCACACAAGACCACTATCAGTAATAATGGGGCCCCATACTATTAAATTAGCAGGGCCCTTTCCCCCATGAAGGCTAGGGTTACCACCCAGCCAATATTAGACCGGCCCAACCAGTAAATCACTTGCTAGGGATGGGGACAGAATAACAAATTTACCTAACCCTCTCCACAGAAGGACTAGGCCAGACACACCTATGCCCCACCCATTGCCCCACCCCATGTGATGCCCCGGCATGTTTCCCTGACCTAAAGGCCAGTATAAACATTAAAAAAAGTGGCAACCCTAATGAAAGCCAAATTATTAGCACCTTGGTCCCCCTGGCAGGTAAGCCTTGCCAATTAACAGAATAGGGTCCAAGTGAAAAAAAATGGTCTGCACATGCATGGCCATGATTCTTATCCATCCCTGCCACCCTTGATTATACCAGACCACTGCCCTGGCATTTCAAGTACACAGAGGCTATCCTCGCAGGCCCAATAAACAATGACTGTCTATGGCATCTTATAGCAGCCCCTGTCAGCCCCAATAAACAGATTGCCAGTCTGGGACTGCATGGGCCCCCTGACTCTGGTGGAAATGCACTTCCTTGCTTATCTGGGTCATCCGATGACCTTCTATGGGGCAGGCCTTAGGGTAAATAGGGCCCTCTTCAAAATAGTGAATTGGTTTATAAAAGTTAAGGGCAGTGACACACAGGAAGATTAGTCGCCGCGTGACAAACCTTTGTTGATGTGGGAGACTAATCTCCCTGCAATGCCATTCAACCAGCTAGAATGTAAATCACTGGTGGGATGGCATATGCGGCGCCACGATTTGCCGAAGTTGCCTTGAGAGGAAACTTCGGGCGACTTCGCCAAATCTACCACCTGTTTGAAAGCTGGCTACAATGTCTTACCTTTTAATGCATACTTAAAGAATGATATCAACAAATATTTGTCTTATTGCCCCAGGGAGCTTAAAATCAATGGTCCTTATAACACACACACAGTAGATAATTAATCTTCCTGTTTGTTTTTTTGGGGGTGTGGGAGGAAACTGTAGTCTCTGGAGGAAAGCCACACAAACACTGAGAAAACATACAGACTTCTTGCAGAGAGTACCTATGTCTGCATCGAACTCTGAACCTCAAGCCAACATTACTAACCAACTAAGCCACTGCTTCCCTGACCTAAATAAAAGCACTAAATAAAAGAAGTGACTTCTAATATCCTTATAATTTACAGTAGGGGGTCTATTATACCTTACCAGTGCTGTCCAACTGGCCTGCGGGCCGGATGTGCCCCCACTTCATGTGGCCCCCACCTGTCTGGCTTCTGTGACTGCTAACCTTTGTGTACGCTTTAAATGGTATTAGTAATGAGATAAACTGGCCCCTTGCATTGTTCAAAACTCAGATTCAGGCTGTCCCTAAGGTGTGTAATTAAATGCTGGGGGTTGCTGTGCTATCCACAGGAGAAGCATATGGATTTAAGGATATGTCTTAATAAGACATAATAAACTTCTTTCAAATATTAATGATGGGTGCTATCCCTACAGTGAGCACCAACCATTTGGATTTTTGCTGCGCTACCTCCATTAATGTGGGTATGGTCTCCAAAGCTCTTGTGATAACATGGGTGTGGTTTAAAGTGGGTGCAGTTTAAAAGGGGGAGTGGTAAAAACTGTCTTTCATTATCGGCCCTCCACCATTTAGGCCAGAAAAATTCTGTCCCTCTGTACCACAGAAGTTGGACAGCACTGCCTTATAGTATATGAGTGATACTCAGAGTACCATGTATAACTCAGCTTTGTGCCTTTATATGGTCACAGAGCCCCTCAGTGACTTCTAATAATCTTGTATTTTACAACAGGGGGTTCTGGCTCCACTTACCTGTCCATCTGGGAGGCGGCTATATCCTGGCAATGTCAGAATTTGAGGTAAAGTTCTCGGCTGCTCATCAGCTTTTTCCTTGGTGTTTACTTTGATCCAGCAAAGCCAAAGAACAGCACATAGCAACAGGCTTCCCAAGCACAACCGGGCCTACAGGTACCACAAAACATATAAAATGATTACTAACATATATATATGACTCCCCATGGTTTGACTGGGCAGCCAGGGCACCGGAAAAATATGCCCAGACCATATGCCAGGCAGGCCCGGATTTGTGGAGAAACCACAAGCACAAATTTAAAACATTTTGAACCTTTGCTCCCATATGGACCAATGGGGACCTCTACCCACTGCTCCATAAGCGAGCTTAAATGTCTGCCGGGGGGGGGGGGTGAAAGGGGTGCTGTTCACGCTTGCATGTGTGCGGAGGGGGCTATGAATGGGCACGGCCCCGGGGAGCATGAAAAAGAAATCCGGCGCTGCCTGCAGGGCACTCCACCGATCTTCCGTTCTCCCTCCACTGACGTGCTGCAGATAAGTTTCATTTACGCGCGTTTGGGGGAGGGGGTCAGATGTGTCGGGGAGCTCTGCGGGAAGACCGCTGTTCTTGCACTACAGTTCACACTTCCTACCCACAGTCTGCTGGTTGTAAAGAATTGCAGTTTGGACATAATAGTAACTCAACTCCATAGTAACTCGATAGTATTCTGAAGTCACAGATCCTGTGTGTTTTGGCCAGGCCCTGCATTACAAATGGAAACCATCTGTAATTGGCAGCTGAGGTACCCAGAAGTCAGTGTGGCAGGAGCAATAGAACTAATCAGAGAAGTATCGGAATATGCTTTGTGCAATAATAATTGCACTGCTTGTCATTTTGTCAGACCCCTGCCAGGATAGAACTTCAGGGGGCACTCTTATTATACATTTAGGGGAAGACTAAGAACATGGGTGGATTTTTATGTATTAAGCTCTAAATTCACATTTTATTAAATCTTCCCCTTTATTCTAGTATACAAATAGTTAATATCATGAAATCTTATAAAAATTCTCTTTCTTACCTATAAAAAACAAGAAAAAAAGATCTAAGCATTGACATAAAAGGAATGTAGGTAGACCATAGTAGCTTGTCTATTAGAGCATCTCTAACATGAAAAGCTATATTATGATATTAAATGACTGGGGAAGTGCTGCAAGAGAAAAAGCAGAGCAATGTTTTCCCCAACAGAGCTCTAAGCTTAAAGGAAAGCAATCTACTTTATGCACACTGTGCTTTGTGCCCCTAATTATATTCAGAGACGTTGCTTTCAGAAACATAGGAAATGCAAGATCAAACCTGACATTTAGATGTGGAAAATGGAGTACAAAGGCACTGAAGAATCAAGAGAATAGCAAACTATTTAAAAACTCTATTTTTGTAAAAGTGGAACAGTCCCTTTAAAGGAGTTGTTCACCTTTAAATTAACTTTTACAATGATGTAGAGAGTGCTGTTCTCAGACAACTTGCAATTGGTCTTCATTTTGTAATATATGCAGTACTTGAATTATTTAGCTTTTTACCGGGTTGGAATTTCAGCAGCTATCAGGTTGCCAGGGCCCAACTTAACCTAGCAACCAGTCAGTGATTTGAAAAAGAGACAGTAATAAAAATAGAGGAGGGCCTAAATAGATAATGCAGTAATACAAAGTAACATCATTGTAGCCTCACAGAGCAATAGCTTTTTAGCTGCTGGGGTAAGTGACCCCCATTTGAAAACTGGAAAGTCAGAAGAGGAATGCAAATAATTAAAAAACTTAAAAACAAACAAACAAAAAAAAAATAAGAAAAGTTGCTAAGAATTATCCATTCTATAACACACCATTCTATAACACATAACTTAACCTGGAGGTGAACTGCCACCGATAATATCCCATGAGCAAAAAAACCCAAAAGGCCTAGTTAGCCTTACTAAGGCCAGACTGGTATTCGATTGTGTTAAAAAAACATGATATGCTTTAACAGTTCTGCTGGTGAAATAGAATGTAATTGGACTAACATGACTTGATAATGAACAGCGTCATCAATTACAGCACTTACTATGATTCTCATGTTTCATGGGCCGGTATCATCACTTAGCACCTGAGGGTTGGAGAGAGAGGAAAAATATAAAGATGAAGTACCTTGGAAAATAAGAATTGAAGAATTGAACATCTGTTTTGTTGTTTAACCCTTTAAGTGCCTGATTCACTTGAAATATGGTGCAGGCACAATGGCACATTCAAGATGGTATTCTCCAATGATCAGATTTCCATGATTTGGCTGCTTGGCTAAAATAACCGTGATTTGAGTAGGGTAACAATATAAACTGTATTTAAACTAGTAAATAGCCTAGCATTTCAAAATACCAAGTCCCATTCGCCTACAGGGCTTTTGACCATTTGGCACTGCTGTGTCAGTCTGGGAAAACATTCACCTCTACATGTGTCAGTGAGTCCAGATGCTGCTTTGTACACCAGTAAGGAACAGGAAACAGTAGGTTGCAGTAAGTGCAGCTGCTACCCCCACTGCATGCACAACTTTGTATTCTTAAAGGAGCAGGTCACATTGCTTTGGGCTCTTCATACACACATGCTTATGTGTATATATATAAAGCATATGCTGTACACATACACGCATACACACTCACACATATACACACACATACCTACACATATATAAGTATACATTCATAAAACTAATGTAGCCCTGGATAGTTTGCTAGTTTATTAATATGTCCAAGCCCCTCTAAGGGCTGTGGCACACGGGGAGATTAGTCACGGGCATCTAATCTCCCCATGTGCCACAGCCCTTAAAGGCTCACTGTCCTCACCATCACAAACCAATTGTGTTTGCCAAACTTACACCTTACAAAAAATAGAGAAAAGGATTTGTGTATACAGGTATCGGACCCCTTATCCGGAAACCCGTTATCCAGAAAGCTCCGAATTACGGAATGCCTGTCTCTCATAGACTCCATTTTAATGAAATAATTCAGAATTTTAAAACTGATTTCCTTTTTCTATGTAGAATTAAAACAGAACCTTGTAATTGATTCCAAATAAGATATAATTAATCCTTATTGGATGCAAAACAATCCTATTGGGTTTAATTAATGTTTTATTGATTTTTTAGTAGATTTAAGGTATTAAGATCCAAATTACGGAAAGACCCCTTATCCGGAATACCCTTGGTCCCGAGCATTCTGGATAATGGGTCCTATACCTGTATATCATAAAATTGACTGTGCATAAGGGTGATGCAGGGATGTAACAGTAGAAACATCAAGCCCAACAGCTGCTGAGGGTTCCACTAGTGTCCTGACTAACGCACAGTTTCAAGAAATATATATTCTTAACTTTCTGTATAACAGGTATAACAGATAATGAGTCCGATGCCTGTACTAGTGGTTTTCTGGATAATGTATAATATACTTCACACAGTCACTGGTACGGACACAATGGGGGGTTTCACAAAAGTGTCAGTAAGTACACATTTATTAAAGTGTCAGTCGCCAAATTGGAAATATGTTGTAAGCACGACAAATTCACAAGGGTTATCTTATAGTTTTATGAACTTGTCGTAATGCTGCCACTTTTTAAGAAGTGCAGAATACATACAGTAGTTAACAGTTGTCTTTTGCACTGTGAAAATAAAAAGTCATTTGTGCACCAAAAAATGTTCTCTATGCAGACTTAAGCCAAATAACCTATCAACATGTTTCTCCGACACTTTCGTTATGGCGGGGAAATTTTGGTGTAAAAAAATGTCTGCAAAAATGTTGTGGTTATGACTAATTCTCAAAAAGGTCATACACACAGCACAAAAATAATCATGCCAACTTTTTTTAATGGCATTTTAAAAAAAATTGTCGGTAGTGGTGACCTATAGAGTTTACAATGTGATTCTGGTAACAGATAACCAAGGAGGTTCAGTGATGAAACAGGAAAATGCCTTCTGCTGTAATTATGCTGGATCACTGAATGTATAGTTTTTTTAGATAATGGAGACTTCAGGGGATTATTACTGCAGGTAGTACAGCTTTCCTGCAGATCTTGTGTGCCATCACCCTGCCAAAACATTGGCACTGCAGACATAATTGCTTCATATCAATCCCATCTTGGCATAACTAGTATCCCTGTTTCAGATCACTCCCACCTTGGCACAACTGGTATCCCTGTTTCAGATCACTCCCACCTTGGCATAACTAGTATCCCTGTTTCAGATCACTCCCACCTTGGCATAACTAGGATCCCTGTTTCAGATCACTCCCACCTTGGCATAACTAGTATCCCTGTTTCAGATCACTCCCACCTTGGCATAACTAGTATCCCTGTTTCAGATCACTCCCACCTTGGCATAACTAGTATCCCTGTTTCAGATCACTCCCACCTTGGCATAACTGGTATCCCTGTTTCAGATCACTCCCACCTTGGCATAACTGGTATCCCTGTTTCAGATCACTCCCACCTTGGCACAACTGGTATCCCTGTTTCAGATCACTCCCACCTTGGCACAACTGGTATCCCTGTTTCAGATCACTCCCACCTTGGCATAACTAGTATCAATGCCTCATATCATTCCCACCTTGGCATAACTGGCATTACTGCCTCAGATCACACATAAATAGCACTGCAGGCATCACTGCATCAAATCATAATTGGCATCAGATTGCCTTATCACAGAAACAATAACAGAACTGCCATCACTGCTTAAGACCACTCTTGCAGTGGCACTATCTCAGATCACACACAGGCATATTTTCAATACATATCACAATGAATGGCACCAGTGGCATCACTGCCTCAGGTTAGAAGGGACATGGCAGAAAGCTAGCATCAGTCATTGGCAGAACTGTTATACCCCTGCCTGGTCCCTTGTAGAGCTGGCATTCCTATCTAGAATCACAAAAAGACTTTTTTACAACAGATCATCCAGTGGCATCTCTGCCAGTGCCCACACACAAGCAATGCACGAATCTGCCTTGCTTCCCCACACCCTCCTCTTCTGACCCAACTCTACTCACCATCACATACGGTCCTGCTATTCACACTCAGCTGACTCCTTGGATACTGGCTAAAACCAGCTTTAGAAAGGGGAGCCCTGGCATATGTCCTTGTAAGTTAACAGGCCAAAGGTCGGCCTTTGTGTGCCAGATCAGGAAACGTTCCGGCCCTCCATACACACGCAGCTATTACAGTCCCCCAGCATGACAACCCTAAGCAACGGGTAGATGGTAGAATGAAGTGAATCTGAGGAGGCTGTGATGTCACAACCATGTGACCAAGATGTGGGAGGATGGGGTGTGATGTATTATAGGGGAGTGTCTAGCCCACTTCACAGCATCACACGACAAATTGGGAGAAGGAGCTGCTGCTATCCATCCAGAGAAGCAGAGCCAGTCTTATAAACTGTGGGGCCCAATTGGGACCATTTTGGCAGGGCCCCCTACACAAAGTGTTGGCAGCTGGCATATTGTTCCAAGACTGGGTGGACAAATAGCCCCTGCCTCTCACTAACTCCATGTGACTGATGTTGTAACCCTGCCTTGTTGTTCCCTTGGTGCCCAACATTTCATGGCACAATGTGCCCCCTAAGCACTGGGTCCTGACACACCAAGCATACAGTGTGAGACAATGATTATTGGTCCCTCACGCACACTATACACAGTGAAAGACTGGGGTAGCAGCAGGGTCGGACTGGGCCGCCGGGACACCGGGAAAAATCCCGGTGGGCCCCGGCGGCCCAGACCCGACCCTTGCAGCGCTCTCACTCCGGACTACTCCTCCCCTAACGCGTCAAATTTACGCGCTCGGAGGAGGACGTCAGGAGGGGGGCCCTGCGAGGGGGGGTTAGGGGACGCGCCTGGCTGGGGACAGGAGTCCCGGTGGGCCCTTCACTCCCCAGTCCTACTCTGGGTAGCAGTATGAATGCAGTGCCCACTTTGTGTTTAATGACCCAGAACACATAGCAGCAGGCAATCATTGTTGGGGGCAGGCTGGATATCTTTATGTACTTATTCCTACTGGTACGGGGCCCCATTAGACCCAATAGATGCAATTGGCCTAAGGCTGGCCCTGCAGAGAAGGGAGGTGGAGATGTGACTGTAGAACTTGTGGCACTGGGTTAAAATGCCAGAAGGTGCAGTACTGCATTAGGCAGTGTTTTCTATTGGCCAGGGTTGGTGTCAGAGCAGTTCTAATGTGTAGCGCTGGCTCCTTCTCAAGCTGAGACTCCCACTGAGATGTCTGCTTACACACAACATACATTTGTTGGTAAAAGGATAACATTTTTAATGGTAGAGTGAATTATTTGCTATGTAAACAGTGTTTTATTTAAAAATAAAAATCATGACAGTATTCCTTTAAGGTCAGACTGGGCCCCCTCTCTTTTGCCATAGCTTACACTCATGGCAGTACCCTAACTCCAGTGCTAAATGTAGAAATGGTACAATCAGCAGGAGAAACTATGCCATTTCACACCCCCCCCTCCTTCCTCCCGAGGGCATATGTATGGTATTGCCAGGAGGAGTGCAGTGTGATACATAATGGATTGCAAGGGGAGATGGCTGTAATATAGACAGGTTTGCAAGTAGAGCAAAAGCAGCTGTCATTAAATCTGCTGGGCAAGTATGGTGAAAGTGCATCAGGTTTGTAGAAGGAATGTTTTGCTTCTGAGGACAAGTGGATACAGGTCATGCTTCTTGGGAAGCTAGTGTCATGCAGTAATGACGCCCAGAGCTTTAAAATACAGGTATGGGATCCATTATCTGGAAACCCGTTATCCAGAAAGCTCCGAATTACGGAAAGCCTGTCTCCCATAGACTCCATGTTAATCAAATAGTTCAGATTTTTAAAATGTATTTCCTTTTTTTCAGTAATAATAAAACAGGATATTGTACTTGATCCAAGCTAAGATATAATTAATCCTTATTGGAGGCAAAACAGTCCTTTTGGGTTTAAATAATGTTTTATTGTTTTTTTAATAGACTTAAGGTATGGAGATTCAAATTACGGAAAGACCCCTTATCCAGAATACCCTTGGTCCCAAGCATTCTAGATAATGGGTGCTATACCTGTACTATAGTGTGTATAGGGCTGCAGGGTGACCAGAGTGTGTTCAGTTCAGTGGTGCTGTGGTAACCGTGTAATCCATGTGAAGAATGCAGTGCCATCAAGAAGATCTGATGGGAAGTGCAGAGATCCATACCAGCTGACTGCTGGGAGAGGGCAGTTCATCAGGGGGGTAACTGTAGTAGGAGCTAACCCTGAGACTGCTTGGGGCCTACCAGGGGCCTCTGGCTGATATACAATTTTAATTTATGTTTCTAAAAAATGTCTTATTCCCACGATTTAGGGAGAACCTGAAATCATTTTGTGTGCGGGGCCCAGCAACATGCAGCACTGCTGCATGGGAACATGCTGGGAACCAGTGACTTCTGGGGAGCAGAAAGTCATGCTGTACTGGGAGGGTGCCGGGGTACACATTGTGATTTAGTACGGGGCAGCTGTTAGTGGAGCAGCCTGTGACCTACTACCATGTGGCTGCTGGCACAGCTCAGTGTAATCTAGTTCTGCACTTCTTGGGAAGCACAATATGATCCAAATGGTAGGAGCTGAGGTGGTTTTAAGCAACCTGCAGGAGGAGTTACTATTAAACTGTTCATTAGCGCTGGGGAATACTGACACTCCTGATACTTTATAGTAAAACTCTTTTTAGGAACCCCTAAAATCTGGACAGATTGACATCAGATCGGGGTGTACTTTATATAAACACAAGTATACCAGTGCATTGGTCTCAGGTGCTCTAGTCTCATGCCTGGCCACACTGTGGGAAAATTGCATTAGTTAACTGAACAGCAGAAGGTGTCTTGAAATCGGGTGCCATGTGGCTTCATCTTAATCATCCAAGATTGTGTGAATGGGAGTCTGAGGACTGGCGTATTCTGTCATTCATCATTGTGTACTTTGCTGTCCACTTAATCACCCATCATTGTGTGATTGTGTTCTTCCTGTTTGCTAAGATACATTGTTTGTATTGGGAGGAAGAGCTTGGTAGACTGGATAACGACTTCATTTTTCTATTGTGACTGCAAAGGCTGAGAACTACTCTGTATTTATCCCATTAAAGGAACAGTAACACCAAAAAATGAAAAAGCTTTAAAGTAATAAAAATATAATGCACTGTTGCCCTGCACTGGTACAGCTGGTGTGTTTGCTACAGTAACACTACTATAAGTTATATAATAAGCTTCTGTGTAGCCCCGGGGGCAGCCATTCAAGCTGGAAAAAAGCAGAAAAGGCACAGGTTACATAGCAGATAACAGATAAGTTCTGTAGAATACAATAGTGTTTTATCTGTTATCTGCTATGTGCCTGTGCCTTTTTTCCTTTGAATGGCTGCCTCCATGGCTACACAGCAGCTTATTTATATAAATTATAGTAGACTTTCTGAAGTAAACACACAACTTTTACCAGTGCAGGGCAGCAGCACATTATATTTTAGTTACTTTTATACACTTTCATTTTTTGGTGTTACTGTTCCTTTAAGTCCACTATTGACTGCGTTTTTCAGTTTTGTTGGCAGTTTTCCACCACGACTTTAAATTGTTCACTGTGCCATATAATTGTGGGGTTTTGGAGAAAGCGAAATCCGTGATTTTTACACTTAATTAATTCCATTATACTGCACTCAGCATCAGATTGGGTACTTGGGGCCAGTACTGCCACCAGTGGCCAACCAACTGACCACCCATACGTATGTACATTTGCACTAATGCCCCAACCCTTACCCACCATCTTGCAACTAGACCCAGACTGGCAATCTGTGGGTTCTGGCAACTGCCAGAGAAACTGCTGTAAGATGCCATAGACAGTCACTATTTATTGGGCTTGCAGGGGGATTTTTGGTCCTCTGTGTACTTGAAATGCCAAAGCCTAGTTTCGGACTGGCCAACCAGTAAAACTCCCGGTGGGTCCAGGTGTCAGTGGGCCCTCCTGCTCCTAACCATTTGTCCTACTTCATGGTCATTCCCTATTTCTGAATGGGAACAAAGAGGAAAAATAAATAAAAAGCATGTAATAAAAAAAAATAGGAGAATAAAGATGTTGAGTAAGGAAGGAGGAAACATATTTTGGAGAGTGGGCCCCTGCAGTTCCAGTCCGGCACTGCTCCTAACTCAGACTTGGCATAAATATGCATGTTGTGATCTCTACTATAGCACTACTGAACCTGCCCATGTCTGACACCACTGAGGGCAGGGTAGATGCGAGTATATATAATGATTGTTTTACATCAAAAATCATTTCCAACCGCTAGGTGTTTGGTAGATAAATAAATGGGTAATTACCACATGGGGATGTCCAAAAATGCTCCAAACTATAAATCTGAACTAAACAAGGGACTTAATGACCCCAGAGGTAATAAACACATTAGAGGATACACATGATAAAATATAGTAATTATATCACAGACCTGCCCGGGTCAGAAACCCGGAACTATTTGCACGCCTGAGTCCAGAACTTTTGAGTTTCAGATGTTTGTATTTGAAAACGTTTGTGCGCTATGTAGTAAGAGCAGGAAGGGGGAAATCACCACCTTATGGCGACCGTTTAAGCCTCGACATTAGAATGGCGTTTGTTAATTTTTTTATAGGTTAGGGCTTTTTAATATTTTCTGGCTGCATTGGCGAATAAAGATTGCTATTTTATCATGTGTAACCTCTAATGTGTTTATTTCCTCTGGGGTCATTAAATCCCTTGTTTATTTAAGATTTATATATAGAGATTGCTGCTACTGGGTAAATAGGAGGAGTTTGGGCCAGAGGGACCAATTAGGACCACAGCTCACAGGGGTTAATCCCAGTATCACACTGGACCCATCTCATACTGTGCACACATACACTTTTTGGGCATTTTTATGCCAAAGGCATAGCAGAAAAATGTTAAATGTAAACTTGTAAGGGGGTGGAAAAGGGTGTTAGTTTAATTTTAGGGTAATTTCTAGCTGTGGCCAAGGTGGCACTAGTGGGTCATGTAAAATGGTTCTAGTTGTAATTACAATATAGGGGCCTTTAGAAGGAGTTAGTGAGTGTTGGGAAAGTCCCAGAAGGAGGAGTTAAAAAGGGCATAAAAGGAGGGGAGTGGCAGAGCAAGGAGAATGTGTCATGGGAAACAGGCACACGCAGGAAGTCATCTGACCCTCAGAAGAGCTTGAAACAGGAAGAGGTAGGCAAACTAGCTAGTGAGGGCCTAGCTTGTGTTATAGCACAATGTAATGGTGTGAGGAAGCCCATGTTAGTGAAAATGGGCAGCTAAAAAGCCCCACCAAGGAGTGAGTGGGAGTAGCTTCCCAGCAGGTACCCCGCCAGTCAGGGTTGAAGTGGATGGGGGTGCAGGAAGGCTTTCTGGGATTCGGCAAGTAGTCAGTGTTGGACTTCCACTGCAAAGCACCTGGCAAGGCTGGTGTTTTGGGCTAAGCCCTGTAAAGCAAGGGGTGCAGACTGGAAGGCACTTGAGGCTGATGGTGAAAGGGAACACTGGAGGGACCAGAAAGTGAGCTTGCCTGGGGAAAAGATTTTTCAACCTGACTGTTACACTAATCTGGCATGGGTAACTGTAAACTGTATTCTGTTGTGTTATGATCTGTGTGCCTGTGGTTGAAGAACAAGGGCTTTATCAGTGTGAAATAAAGTCTTGATTGTTACAACTCCCACCACCCCTCGTGTTTCCTTGTGTATGTGACGTGATTAAAGGGTAATTACTGCTTACAAACTTAGCCTAATTCTCCATCATTAAAGGAGAAATTAATTCATCCAGTTCATGATATACAGTATCTTAATTAGAATTAAGTCTAATACAACTGGACTTTTCAGGGTTTTTTTTCTGTCTCACTCATCTGAGTGGTTTCTTCAATTCAAATGACTGGTAGGGAATTCGCTAACTTCCAGTCATGTACTTTGAAGGATTAAACATCTGCATCAATGAGAATCATGGTACCATTGTGACTGGATCATACCTTCTTACACCTGTCAGTTTCAGCTAACACCTAACTGAATAAGTTCAATGGAACCATTATGATTGGATGCCTGTGACTGAACTACCCTCAAAGGTTTAAATGCCGTGGAATTCCCTGCCAGTCATCTGTTTGAACTGAAGGAGCCACTCGGATGAGTGGTGAAATGTTTTCAAAGAAGAAAAAAACTCAGAAAAGTCCAGTTGTTTCAGACTTAATTCTAATTAAGATACTGTATATGACCTGGATGAATGAGAATCTTCATAGACATATTTCATAGACATTATTTATGCTCCTAGTACAATTTGCATTATCTGTATTTCCTGCCATATCTGTATTTCCTGCCCTTTGTTCTCACATAGAATTAAGAATGGCCATGGAATAGCCATATAAGTAAAAATAGTAGGATCAGCAGAGGTCCCACCAGGTGCTTCACTGGTATCCTGGTGTGCCAGTATGACACTGTATATTTGAAAATAAAATAGTGCAACTGTTTGTTCTACCTGGCCTGTGTGAAAGTGTCAAGAGGATTAGCAGAAACTTTCAGCCATGCGTAAGGGCTGTGACAGACAGGGAGATTAGTCGCGGTGCGACAAATCTCCCTTGTCTCGGGTGACTAATCTCCCTGATATGCCATCCCACCGACTACAATGTAAATCGCTGGTGGGATGGCATACGCGGTGCAGCGATTTGCCGAAACCGCCTTGAGAGGAAACTTTGGCGATTTCGGCGCCGCGTATGCCATCCCACCACGATTTACATTCTAGCCGGTAGGATGGCATATTAATCATGTGGCGACTAATCTCCCCGTCTGTCACAGCCCTAAGACTTCACTGTTATCTGTCTGGTCACAAACTGCACCTCTTAATCCCCTTAATCGATACTGGCAAGAAAAAAACCCTACATTTAATTGTAGCTTGAACATGTGCCAGTATAGATAAAGGAACATGTGTACATAGTTTAGATATTATGATGTACAGCAGACTTCAACATTTTAGGGTATAGTTGCAGAATATAGAAACTACACAAATACACAGTGATGCATACACTATGAGAGGCTAAAATATTAAGTGAGCCACTAACAACAAAATATCAAAGGATTGTACATAGGTGGTTGCATATTTTGGACTGCATATATTTAGGTGGTTGCATATTGGACTGCATTAAAGGACATGTCAACCCCTTTGCAATATAAATTCATTACAAAATATATATTGTGATAGATGCAATAAATAAGATCATTGTTTGGTGTGTTTTCCCACCAGTGTTAAAGGTGGGATACAAGTAGCACCAGGTAAAATGCCTGGTTTTGCAGCAGGTAATGCTGTGTTCAAGTTACTGGCTTAGGAAAAGCCAAATTTATAGGTCCCTGGCATGAATGGAGGGAGAATAGGAAAGACCTTCCATTCCATACTCCATTTAATGTTTTCAGTTGGCCAGCTGTAGGTAGCTGCCTGATTAGGTTGCAGGTGAGCTGCAAATAAAAGGGGGATTACACAGTAGGGGTTGAGTTGAAGTTTGTTCTTAACTCAAAGTAGGTCACTCTCAGAGAGGGGCACAGGACAGGAAGGCTGCCTGCCTGTGTTAGGAACTCCCAGAGGGGCTGGGGGTGCCTCCTGCCACTGCGAGGAGCAGAGGGAGCCATGACCAAGCGTATGAGAGCTGAGAAGGGTCAGTAAGGCTTAAGGTGAAGTCTGAGTTTTTACGGGTGTGAGTCACCGTGGTCGTGTGAAAGTCACTGGGGATGGTGAGTAACCCTGTAAAGGTTCCAAAGTATGGAAGTTACCCTGGAAGGTGAAAGCCCTGAAGAAGGGACAAATCATAACCATGAACTGTTTATGAACTACTAATTTTTATGTTGGGAAGAATTGGCCCTAAGTAAACCTGTGTTTTGCCTGAAGATATGGTGTCCCTGTCTCTATGCTCCAGATCTTCTACTTACCTGCCCATCATAGCTAATTTCGACCAAAAATTACGTGTCCTTTCTATTCTCTGCCCTGGTGGCTCTGGCGTTTTGAAACAATGTAACATACACCAGCAGATTTTACAGACCTGTCTTGCTGGAGGAGACTGGCACTTGCAACATTGTTTAAAAAGTAACAACCAGGAGTTCAGCAAATGCTGCTTTCAATAGCAATTACATTTACAAATAACTTTTAAAGCACTAATAATTAATACATTTATATTGGAAAATTGCTTAGAATTATGTTTTATTTTATTAGGCAAAAAATTTTATTTTTGGGGTTGACATGTTCTTTAAATAATCTTATATAGAAACAACATGCATTAAGCCACAATGCAGTGTACATTCTATAGCAGCTTCTCAAGCAGAAATGAATTAGAAGGAAATTCAGTGTTACCTAGCAGGCCCTGACTGGCAATCTGTGGGTTCTGGCAAATGCCAGAGAGAGCTGCTGTATGACAACATACACAGTCGCTATTTATTGGGCTGGTGGGGGCTGTTTGGGCTCTTTGGGACTTGAAATGCCAGGGCCTATTTTGAATCCCAGTCCAGGCCTGTTACCTAGCACCATAGAGATGAATGGAGCACATAAACCTGTTTTTTTGCAGTTACTTGCAACTGGTTCTAAGTTTCCCTTTTGCCTTCAGGCTCAAGGCTAGTGCTCCCTGGGTGGTTCTTTGTTTGGCTGATAGTGCTCCCAGCCCTAGTGATGTTGTAAACATCCAGTCATATACTTTACTATAGTGATTGTGTTTTCACAGCCAGGAATGGGCAAGCAGAGGGCATTGTACTACAACCCCCAGCATCTTGCTATGGCTGGGATGCTGGTCACATGTTGGAAACCTCCAATTTTTAGCCCTTGTTACAGTGTACTTTACTAAATAAGCAAAAATCTTGCTTTCAATGCCATGTCAATAATGTTAAGGGCATTTTCATTCTCAGTATTTCAATAACATGAAAAAATGGCAGCATCCATAAAGGCAGAAACTCTGTTGGTTGCTTGATTTTATTAAGGAGGCTCATACACTATGACTTTCCACCCAGTGGCAGATCCTACGGGAGTAGTACAAGGGGCTGACAGTGGAGAATTCCTGACCACGGTATCTCACACTCTTCCACAGATGCTCCAGCCGTTTCCTTAAACCGTACACAGTGAAGATGTCAATGATGCCAATGAAGTACCTCTGCTCTGGCCCATCCACGACATGCAGAGCGTTTTTGTAGTTGGGCAGTAGGCGTCTGTTTTGTGCAATAATATCAGAAGTATCGGAGACAATGCTGAGCTGTGCCTTGAGTTTTTTCATGGGAATGTGATTGGCAGGTGTCATTTCTTGGGAGCCCATTAATCCTGTACCACCTTGATCTCTTTCACTGGTGTCCTCTTCCCCAGCTACAGTGCCAGGGACCGATGCTGTGTTTGAAGCAGTAGGGCTGGCTGCCCCATTTACAGACCTATGGAAGAAAAATCAATCATTCATTTTTAAAACCTCAATTCCAGAAAAAAATCAAAGTGGTTAAAATAGAAAGCAAACTGGAAAGAAAAGTCATATTTTCTGCTTATACTATATGTGGAGGTGACCTGGTCCAGTAAAAACAGCTGTCAGTAGGTTCTAGCAAATGGCAAAGGCAGGGCTGGAACTAGGGTTAGGCAGAAGGTGGAAGGCAATGATGGGGAGGTGCTAGCCAGGTACCTGCTGACTCCTACTCCGCAATCTTTTGCCCCCTTGACACACTGCCCTCTCCTCCAAGAACATCATCACGCATGTGCACACACAAGGGAGTGTGGGGTGTTACAAGGAAGCTGCCCAGGTTGCCCGGTTGGCTTGGTTCTTCCCTTGCCAGAGGGCCTGCTGTAATATCACTATTTATTGGGTCTGTGGGGGGCTGTTTGGGCCATTGTGTACTTCAAATGCCAGGGCCTATTTTGAATCCCAGTCCAGAGATGCACAAGCAATATAAGGTGTTAGCTTTCTGAAGTCCCATATTGACCCCATTGTCCATTAAATATTATTGGTAAACCACCATTAAAACTAGTAGGCCATAAAAAGTAATGCTGTATCCTGCCACTGCAATGCAGTGCAGGAAGGAATATATATCACTTGTGTCATTGCTGGATTGTAATAGCGAGGAAAGCATTTTAGCAATGTTGGTGCAGTTTGCTTACAAGACTGGATGGCCTGAAAAATCAATCTGGTGTAAATGATATGCTTTGACAATGAAATAAATTCCCTACAATGAGAAGGAAAGAAGGGAGGTTTAATTAGTCCTCCCTTTTTTGCTTATACATGAGAGCACAAGCAGCACAGAGGCAGAAGGTGTTGGTCATAAAATTACTGACTTCTGTATACTATTTTTCTAAAAATTACAAAGTCAAAGATTGTCAGAATTTACACATGGGGTGATACCCACTTACCGTTTTGTTCTGACTATGAGGTTGGCGAGGGACCAGCTCTGGTTCTTCTCGTCGGCATGTAATGGCTGAAAGCCAACAAGTAGGCTGTAATCGATGACATTAAGTTGTTGCAGGAAACTAGCATCCAGCTCCATCTGCAGTAACAACCAGGCCCTTTGCTGATCTATAGAGGCAAAGGTCCATGAGTAACATTACCCTAAACTGTCTACCTCTAGTCTTACTCAGGTCTAAGTACTTGCAGAAGAACACAGAGCAAATGGCCATTAGAATATACCCACCAAGACAGATAACGTTTCCCTCAAAGTTACAGTCCTTAAAGACCTGCAAAACCCGGCTTCCCTCTGGTTCTGGCTCAGTCCAGCGGCTCACTTTGCAGCCCTTAATATCATACCTGAAGAAGAAAGCAAAGGTCACATCTTGTATCCACCAGCTTCCTAGCTAGACTACAGGAGGCTAATAGATGTCATCTCACCGGCTTGTGATCCTCTCATCTGGGAAGAATACGCTCTGCATGATGATAAAGTACTTCTAGAGAAAAGGCAAGGAAACTAATTCCATCAGGGGCATAGAGGGAATACAATGACAAAACCCCATTCAAATCACATACTGGGCCCATACAGAGCTATTATCCTGTTTGTTGGTCTCAATAAAAAGGATTTTCCAGCTGCGCAAGTTAATGTTGAACATATGTCCAATGTCTATTGGGAAAACCATTGTTTTGGTCTCATACTCAAACCAACAGGCTGCTCACTATCAAAAGGGAAAATTGTATCATACTTACTGTGATTTTCCATTCCTGGCTAACTCTATGTCAGAACTCATCGGGATAGCCCCTGCCCTCTGCTCCCATCAGAAGGACCCTCCCCAAAGCTTTAAGAGCCCAACCCTACCCCCCAATCTGGTGTCTAGTAATAAGGTTCTAGAAACAACCAAAAAAGGGTGGAAAACTCTTGATATGGAGTTGGCCAGAAAAGGAAAATCATGGCCACTCCATGTCAACACTCACTGCGACATAGCCAGCGAATATTCCTATTTGGGAGGGTAACCGTTCCAAAAAGGAAGGAAATCTGGATCTCAGAATATAATTGTATTCCAGATACATCCCAAACCAAGTGAAAACCCCCAGTGGAGCCTAGAAACAAACACCTGGTATAAACCTGTGAACTCTATATCTGCCCAGGAATCTGGACTGAAATAAAAGAATGAGACCCATGTGAATAGCCAGAGTAAGGACTAGAACTCTATAAAGGCACACATCAAAGCTGGCACATCACATAAAAGCTGGCAGTCTCATCTGGAGAATGGACTTTACCGATAGGGAAGAGCATAGCAAAACACCATAAGCTCTTCTCACTCCCACTACTTACAGGAACACCTGTAATTAAAGTAGTGAACACCTGCGGAAAAGACTTAGCAGGGGAAAGTAACACAGTCAACGACATTCTACATGTACCAGACCTGGATAAGCTATTGCAGATAGCCATTTTGTTTTCCACTACAAAACATATGCATCGGTACCTTGTAGATAAACCTCTCTCCCCCCTGATGTCTATAGAGTACATAGGGCCTGCACATATCCTAGACCCAAAACCCATGCACCATGCAAGGAGTCATATGGAGAAAATATCTAGCTGAGCATGATACCTTTAGTACAGAATTCACAGACAACCCTGCACAGGGAAGACCAAGAGCAGCACCATAAGAAAGTCCGACCTGGGCATGACTATATAGAAAAATATAGAAAGCTAGATAGACACAGAGAATAATAACTCGGCAAGCCCAACCAGCCAAGAGCCTTACCAGCCCCTGTAGCTTCTAAGATGGAGCCATGCACATGCATACCGGGTGGCCAGTTTGTTACCTACCACATGTTACTCTACTAACGAATGGTTGCAGATACTAACCCAGATTTCATGCCACCACTGAAATTGAACAGTACCTGCCCTTGTGAGGAAGAGACAAGGCTGAAACTGGTTCTTTTCCTACACTCCTGACATCCCAAACATAATTTGGATGCTACTAAAGGATCTGCATGACGTAGAATGTCTTACTTATGTACACAGCACTGTACAGTAGAATACCTTAATACAAACAGGGGGTTATTAAGATAATAATAGATAAATACAAAGTATAACAATAAATACAAATAAATACAAGATACAGTTGCAATAAGTTAAGAGTCAAAGACACAAGAGGATGGAGGTCCCTGCCCCGTAGAGCTTACAATCAATATATCATTATGCCTTTAACCCTCAGCTTTCACTGAATGAAAACCTAATGCTAAATTAAAGGGGCACTTTGGCTTCTGAATCAAAATTTGGTAAACAGCACCATTCAAATTGTTAGTTATCTTAGCCCGCAAGAGGTGTTTTATCATACAGTTTAGATGGTATTACAGAGCATGAGAATGACTGAAATGTTTTAATACACACATTCAGTATAGATGGTATATTACCCAGCATGGGAACTACTGAAGTGTTATGACCTGCACATTCAGGTTATTTGTTCCAATAAGCCAGCCCAAGAACACTCTGCTATAGAGCCAAGTGTTGTGCTGTCCATTCCAGGCCAGCACATATCCCAATGTACACACTGGCTGAACCAGATTACATAAAACATACTGAAAGACACCAGTTCCCTAGCCTATAAGACTAGCCTGACTCTGGATGAGTAAAAGGCAGTATGAAAGGCAGGCCCGGGCCTAGGGCGGCAGAAATATAGGGGCGGCATGTCGCCCTGCCGCAACGGAATTTTTAAAGTTTTTTTCAATACGGAGCAGTGGGAACTTCTCCCCACTGCTCCGTATGGGGCTTTAAATGTATGCGCAATGATCAGCTTGAGGCTAACAGAACAAAAGTAAAACTCAGAGAACCTTACCTGATACTCCACCTGGAGCTTCATGGAGGAAGGAAGGAAGGAACCTACATACCCCATCACCTACAGCTAAATACAACTGGTGTTTGCTCCAAAAGGCATTACATTTGCACTGCTCACAGGATAGAAAAACTTACCAATTTACTCCAAGCGTTAAGAGACTCTGGAAATAAAGCTTTCAAAAAAACCACTGCCGCTGAACGCTTTGTAAGTAAGCCCAGTAAGGCACACAGATAGCAGGTCTGATTGCAAGTGCTTGTCCCCAAACTACAGCCTGGAAGGGCACATGGATCAAGGACAAACAAGTGATACCTGCCATAACACCACGGTGCCCTACCTAATCCCAGAACTGAGACATCAAGGACTCAAAATAAAGGCGGTAAAGTGCTTGGGGGAATAAGACATCTCAGGGACCAAAACCCCCAGTCCCCTTTCAGGCAAGCCCTAATGCTTTCCTAAGGCTAAAAAGAAAAATTTGCTTCCAATGGGAGCAAAACAAAATGTGAGGCAGAAGGACAAAAAAAGACACTGGATTGGGAGTAGGGTTGGGCCTTTAAAGCTTTGGGGAATGTCCTTCTGATGGGAGCAAAGGGGAGGGGCTATCCTGGTGAGCGTTGATATGTGAGATGTGAGTGGCCAGAAACATAGATTTTATGCTGGGCTGTTCTCTTACCTTTTTGTTCTGAGCATAAGTGATGCTGTAAACACCTGAAAAAAAACAGTAAATGAACCCATGAGAGCACAAAAAAAGGTATCCAAGTAAAGGATTGTACAAGAACCAATAGAACTTTCCTCACCTAAGATTTTGACAAGAAGAGAGTGGGGGTATAACTGAAAGTGCTCTATGTATCTGCGTAGGATCTGCAACATAAAGTGTGCCTCCCTCTTCGTTTGAGTCTTCAGGAAGAAGCGCTTGTCATTCCTGAGAACGGGAAAGGAACAATATAAGCAATTATGCTGTTATATAAAGAATTCTGTGGAGCCAATGGGATTTTGCTATATGTAAGCAACTCAAGGAGGAACACTATACAACTATTAAGAGAAAACGCACCAGAAATCTGAGACATAAATGCAACTAGAAAGGGAAGTTTGAGAACAAACTTCATGCTCGGTTGAAAAACGTGAAGTCACTAAATGAAATCTGATCTGTTTTTGGCTCTGCCCACTTTTTCTAGCCTGGACCACAGTTATATAGTAAAAACCACTGTGCAAAGTTTGGGGACCCTGGTTTTAATAGAGTCTGAATGGCAGATACCCAGTGATTAACTTTGGAAAGTTTAACAACCCTGGAATTAATACTTATTTCATTTAATGGGTGGAAATGGATTGGTAGTTGGTGGGTCTGCCCACTTGTTGTAACCCTGAATACGTGGTCAGCCAGTGACTGTGCAACGTTTGGGAACCCTGACATAAATAGTGCGAGAAAGGCAGCATTTTAAATTTAAACCAAAGAAATTCAATAGGTGGGGACCCTGACATTAAACATGTGAGAATGGCAGGAGTTAAAATTTTAGCAGAAAATAGTTGATTGGCACAACAAGTGTAATGCAAGCGGGGCTTAGCCCCTGCGTGTTTATTAAAAAAAATAGCAGCATTGATGCTATTTTTTGAATAAACACACAGGGGCTAAGCCCTGCTTGCAATACACTCATTGTCGCAGAAGTTTCCTCTCAAGGCAACTTCCATGATTTTGGGAAATCGCATATGCCATCCCACCGGCGTTTTATATTCAAGCCGGTGGGATGACATATTGGGGAGATTAGTCGCCCGCGACAAGGGAGATTTGTCGCAGACGACTAATATCCCTGTCTGCCACGGCCCTAAATGACTCCTTCAGTCCTACAGGTAAAGTGTTGTTTAATCTTATGTACAGCACCAAATCTATCTGTTAACTGGCATAGATTAAACATGTATTTGCAGGCCCTACATTTGCACAAGCATGTGTCCCATTCAGGGTCCTCATAGTTGATGGCTTGTTCATGCCCAAATGACTCCTGACTAATTTGTCACGCAAATTGGGTGCACGTCGACAACAAGTCTTGCGGATATTGGCCAATGACAATTGACAATTAGCTAATGTGAGACTTACGTCAAGAAGAAGTCAGCTTTGCTTTTGGAGTTGCTGATGAACTGTAGATAGAATTCATTGCAAGAGAGAGATTTTGTGAAACTTTCCTCTGATATTCCAAGTGACTGACGAAAATGGGAGAACACCGGACCAGCGTAGGTCCTCATCACAAAGCCCTTGTGGAGAAGAAAATTGGGGAGAAGAAATATATTGGCAACTTTTTGATGTTTACACCAATATAAAAGGTGTCAGGGCCCCTTTAGGCCATTTAATCAGCTGGCTTGAAAAATTGTTTCAGGAGTCAGAGCCAGGAGTACAGAGAATGTAGACAGTCAGACAGGTACTGCTTTTAATAGCAATTACATTTAAAACAGTGGGAAATATTTATTTGATATATATTGGAATTAAATATATTTCACTGTTTCAAAAAAAAAAACTGTTTTTGGCTTGAGTCAAATATAAATCATGGTTATATGAGCCCTCTATAATGTACACAGAAAAGCCTCTGGGGGAACTTTATACTGAAATAAACCAACCCTGCTAACCCCACGCAGATTAGGGAGTCAAGGTAATCTTTTTTTTTTACAATGTGTACCATGCACTTGCATTATCTATGCAACACCCCTAAACTGGCATGTGATGTATATGAAAGTGACTTAAATAGCAAACATAACCAACAACATGTAACCAAATATAGAGAATCATCGTTCATCTTTATCATCCCTATGCCCAAGATTCCAAAACTGAATTGATTTGCAATAGAATAATGCCCAAAAGTAAATTGTGAGCAAACCAAGAGGGACTTGTGTGAAGTTTAAAGGTGATCAGCACATATAAAAATCACATTTGTGCAGTTAATGGCTTCACCATCCACCAAACACTATAGGGAAGGGGCCCACCTATTTAGGACACCATACGCCCCAATAACAATTTTTCTGCCATTAATGTTGGACCAAGCAGTGCATTGTTCCTGGTATCTGGGGAGCAACATATAAAATGTAATTATTGTTATCTGTATTATATTTTATTATGTATTATATAGTGGGTCCCACCAGGATATCCCCTGGTATCCTGAAGGCCAGTTCGACACTGTTAATGAGTGAGCCAAATAGGAATGGGAAGGCAGAAAGGAAAAATGTCATAAAAGCTTTTACCTCATGACCCTGCGTGATCTTTGCACTGTAACCCTCATCTGCGAGGGCAATCTGGTAATAGAATAAAAAAGAAAAGTATGAGAAAAGTACAGGATATAGGGTCTAATACAGCTTAACCCAGATAATAATATATTAGACATGAAAGGCAAGGATACATACTGCTTTTTAGCAAGCACACTGCCAGACTGACCCCCAGTGCACAAGGAAAACCCCAGCAGGCCATACTGCTCACCCAAACATTTGGCCTTTATACCTCTACGGCACTGTCCTTTTTTGGAGGAGAATAAAAAGATGGAGTTGAGAGGATAGATAATAGTATGAAATGAGAAGAGAACAGAACAATAAAGAAGGATGAGAAAGAAGGTAAACATTTTGAGAGTGGGGCCATGGGGCTAAGGGTTGCTGCTGAGCCCTTGACAGTCCATTCTGACACTGTAAATGCAACAAAAACTATGTTAAATGGTTTAATAATTCCAGCTCAAATTGCAGGAACAAAGAGCAATCCTACACGATGAATAGCTGCTGTTGCTGTACTACAGTTCTCAGGATGCTATGAATCTTGATAATATGTTCAAATATGTATTTTTGGTACAGAAAAATTAAGTTACAGTACGTTTAAGCATTGGTGTTCCCTTTCAAAAGGTGAAAAAGCTAGCCATGGTGATGGGTTTGCATAGAAGAGATTAGTGCAAGTCTGATCTGTAGAGGTGTTACGATGGCTAACCGTGGTATCACTGTGAATGCTTTCCTGGATGGCTTGCTTCAGTCCTTGTTTTAGGTCACAGGTCAGAGGATAGAACTCATGCTCCTGATCAATCTCAAAGAGCCCAAGTAGCTTCCAGCGCTGGCGGAGGTTCCAAAAAAGTCGTCTGTGTCTGGTGCTTTGTCTGGACTCCCCCTGAGAAATATAATGCAAAGCAGAGCTGTATTTGGGCACTCTGGGTTAAAAAGAGCTAACACATGGGGGCTGATTTACTAAGACACGAATTCCGACCGAATTGGAAAAATTCCGTTTGGAAAATGAACATTTTGCAACTTTTTCGTATTTTTTGCGATTTTTTCGGCGCCTTTACAACTTTTCGGAAATTATCGCGACTTTTTCGTTACCAATACGATTTGCGCGAAAAAACGCGAGTTTTTCGTAGCCATTCCGAAAGTTGCGATTTTTTCGTAGCGTTAAAACTTGCGCGAAAAGTTGCGCTTTTTTCGTAGCGTTAAAACTTAAAAGGCGCGACGTTTTGCGCAAGTTTTAACACTACGAAAAAATCGCAACTTTTTGCGCAAGTTTTAACGCTACGAAAAAATCGCGTTTTTCCGCAAAAATCGTATTGGTAACGAAAAAGTCGCGATCATTTTCCGAAAAAATCACAAAATACCGATCATTACGAAAAAAACGCAATCAGACGCATTCGGCCCGTCGGCTCTCTGAGTTGAAATCATCTGGTACCACTATCTGAATCATCTTTCCCCAAAATACAGACCCAAAAAAGAGATGGTGAAGTCAAAATTGGGCAACTATATATTTCAGCAGGATTGGGTGCTTGAAGGCCTTGTCATTTTTATGTTTACTAAGTTATACCCTTACACAGTGCTGGGCACACTACCAGGTTAAATTAATGCAGTCAGAATGCACCATTAGGTTAAGCATGGTTAAATTATGAGAGCAAGCTAAGTCACACCATTGGCAGCAGGCATAGCTATAAATAGCAGGGGCAAACAGATTAAAATAACTGCTGTAATGATTTGAAACATGCATACAAAAATACATAGCACAGAGAGAGAGAGGGATTGACACAGCAAAACACAGAGGCTGTGAAATACTGAAAACCGGCATCAGTATAATAGGGTGGCACTTCTATAATTATGAAACTAGGAACAGATTGAAATAGCTCTTCACATGCCATGATGGGACCCTGCAACCACCATCTCTCTTCCCTGCCAGCACCACTTTTTTTTCTCCCCCTTATCGGCTAGTGTATGGCCACCTTAACCTTTACTAACTTGTCTCTAACCTGTCCCACTCCCACCCCATACTTTTTGCTACCCACACTCCATCAATGTTTCCCACTCCCCCTACCATTCACCAGCCTTTCCACTGATTCTGATCACACAGTTTAACAGACCAGTCACTTCTCTGCACAGGAATGTTCCATCTGCTATCTGGGACTGGGCAGCATTGCACTGTTCTACACCAATCATTGCCATGTTAACGACTGGATCCCTATAGAGGCATTACATAAAACAACTAAGCATCAAACTACTAAGCAGTGAGGGTTGATAACAGAGCTAGTAGTTAATCTTACCTCAGGCATGGCTTCCCTCTCATCTTTGGTAGACTGCTCCATCGGAATCTCTGCAGCCTGCAGTGGATGACACAGGACCTGCCCCACACTATTAACTCTCCTGGCAGGATTGCTACAGCATAGAAATAATTTGCTGACTACACTGCTACAGCAAAGCCGCTCAGACAAATGTCCACAATCAGTAATACTGCTGTGTAATATTATCATCATTTCCTGTATATCAAGCAATTATAATTATTATCCTTATTAGTATCTATTATGTAGAACCAATATGAATATGAGCATGTGCAACTAGCTGAAACTGTGTTCACAAAGCAGTGTGCTGAGTGAGCTTAGGCTCATTGTGTGTACAGAACACCAGGACACCATTCATTCAATGAATGAGGGTGGAACCAAACCAGTACATGAATGACAGGTAGCGTCTAGCTTTAGTATGACTTTGTGACCCTGACTGCAAATTTTTGTGGTCCATCACTAAGCACAGACCCAAGCAAACAGCTGGGTTTGTTCTTGCATTACTAAGCTGTCAGCATGGACTCTGATGATATGCCTTTCAGTGTGCTAATTGACTGGTCAGTGTGCTGTGTGTAAATGCCCAGGGATCATAATGAAGTGCCAACTAGAACTTCAAAGGAGAAAGGAGGCAGAGAGGAGGAGTGAGGGTTACTTGTAACTGGTAACATATGGCAGACCTATGGCAAGTAAAAAACAAGGCTTTTTGTACATCTTATATACGTTCTTTCTTGTAACCTCCTTTAAAGGAGAACTAAAGCTTAACTACATAAGTAGGGCAGAAATGCTGCACATTATGTTTTTGGGTACTGTACCAGCCCAAGGCAACCACAGGCCTTAAGCAGGGAAGATATGTTCCTCCAAAGATGCTTCTAGTAACAACCCATCTTCTTTTCTGCTAATTCACTGCACATGCTCAGTGCGGCTGTTACTTACCTGAACTTATGGACCCACTCATATATATAAATATAATGTGTATATAGAATAAAATTTCACGATATAAGGCTGAAATAGTAATTTATTCAGGTTCACATTATTTGGCAGTTCAAAATTTAGTGCAGTTAGCATCTGAATGTAAGCTGCACGAGTATGAGTGTCACTGACACTTCTACAGAATCCAAGATGGGGAGCTCTGTAATAACTGTAAAGGCCTGGATCATTACTGTTATAGAGATGCTGAAACTTTAGGCTGGTGCAATAAGTTCAAAATATAAAATATGGCATTTCTTAGGGTTTAGAGAAAGATTAAGAAAATAGTATAACATCTAGAAATAACACATAAAGCAAAGCTCTATTGGAAAAAATCCATCTAGAGTAGTGGCTCCCACTGTGGGACTGCCTACATGTTTGTGTGTGTGTGTGTGTTGGGGGGGGGGGGCTGGAGCAGTGGCCTAATGGCCAGTTAGGATAAGAAGTGGGGAGAATGGCCCTTGGCTCTCCTGGATACATCTGAGATTGTATCTCTTGTATCATATGATTGTATCTTGTATGATACTCTTGTATCATCAAGGCAACAGAAGACAGACATAAGCCAAGACTTGGTTCATTACCATTTGAGCAAATCTTTCTTCTGGAGGGGAAGGCTCAGAAGACCCTACTACTACTTCAGGTGAAAAATAAACTCCTGTAGTGTTGCAAACCAAGCAGACCACAGTCTGTCGTGACACAGAGGTCAGACCTACCCTTCTCATTTCTTTCTAAATAGCACACAATCAATAAAAGCAGATATGTATGACTGGTGGCCCAGCCACCGTCAAGAAAGTAATAGCGAAAAGGCTGCACAGCTGTCAAGCAATAGCTATGCACAATGGAAGTGATCCTCTGCAATTTCCAACATTTTATATATGGATTTTTCCCCAGGATACTAAGTTAACACCCATGATAAGGCAAGAAACCTGGCAGAATATATTACAACAGAACACTGAAGGGCTGAACTTTTTGTGAATTATCGTGTTACTATGCAAACAGCAAACACATTACTTTTGAAACATTCAGCAACCAGGCCAATAAGCATCTGTTGGTCTGCTCTTTGGCAACAGCCATAAATTCAGTTTTTAAATCAAGCACTTATAGTCTGTATTTTTTCAAGTAATTTGTGGACTACAGCTACTGTACCTACTTCCCATACCAGAACATAAATGCTAGCAGTAAGCATTAGATTGGCTAAAGCAGGAGTGCCCATACTGAAGGCATTTATCAGACCTATAATTAGTTCGCTATACTATGCATTTCATTTCTCAGACTGGCTTAGGGAGAAGTAAGAAGAAAGTTTCCGGGTTCTAATATAGCATTTTTGAATCAAGGGCACTTTATTCTTACTTGTTTCTCATCACACTGAGTATAAGAAGGCAAAGACCAAGGGACTAACCTATAGACAATACTTACAGACATGACACTCCCATTCTGAGGTCTTCTATTCATTTTCTCTGTTAGACACTTGAAATCCCACCATCATAGTTGTGGCATGGTCATGATAACCAGAAGGGGAAAGGAGGTAACAGGCACTGATTTATAATGCCTAGAAATCACACAAACTAAGAGCATCCAGGCCCTTAGCAAAACAGTAAGCTGTAAAAATAATATATGTCATTAATGCTGATAAAAGCTGGATGTCAGTTGCCGACATACCATACACGCACCGAATATCGTACAAAACGAGGTTTCGTACGATATTATCAGTGCGTGTATGGCCACCTTTATTTATATTTGTAACAGATTTTTATCTGACTGAAATTTTCTAACCTGTCCGACTAAACAACCGATCGCCATGGTACGTAAATAATTGGGATGATAATTCGGAGCCCATGCATGGTTAAACAAATCATACAGTCATACAAGTTTATCGGTGTGTGTATGGCCAGCTTAACTACCATAGATAGTAGGAGGGCAGGGTTAGCAAGAAACAGTAGGCAGCAGTTAGCAAGAAGCAGTAGGCTGGAAACAGCAGATAGTTAGCAAGGCACAGAAGGCATCGAGCACCAGGCAAGAGCATGGTAGACAAGGAGTTATAGGCAAATGAAGTAAGGAAGGCTTTCAGGAACAGCTAAAAGTTATAAAGGTATTTATATGGAATTGTAGGCAAAAAGTCAGGGTAAGTTAGGAGTAGCAGGCAGTGCTCAAGCAAGAGTAGGAAGTATTTAACTAAAGGCAGAGTAGGCAGTTAGCACTCACAGAGCGTTAGGCAGATATCAGCACGGTAGGCCAGCAGCATCAGCAGTCAAAGAAAGCTGGGATGAGCCTCAGCAGGCATGTATTTTCTGTATCATGTGTGCTGAGAGGGAGGAATTACATTCCAGTGTTGCCGAGTGATACGAAGATTAAAGAGGAATGGCTGAGATTTTCCTGGTTCTTATTTCTCGTGCAGGGACTGCAGGAGTTTGGGAAGTGAGCCCGCACCCAAAGAAAGAGCAAGAGGAAGAGAAGTGTGTTCCTTGCCTGCGTCTGGTTGCTAAGTGACTGCTTTGCTTTGTTAGTTTCCCTTGTGCCTTGCTGACAAGCACCTAGGCAGACGTTTGTATAGTAACAGCCCATCCGAATATCACAGTAGGAAGTGAGGATGCCCAGTCCGTTGCCATTACCCATAAACTCACCTGGAAAAACAGACTAATTTCAAGGATTATTCTTAGATACTACTTTTCTGCATTAGATTATTAATGCTTTATAGCACACCAAAGTCAGAGGCCCCCTGGGAGCCTGTAATCCTGTGTTTATTTACAGCAATCAGCAACAAATTGGCAGGGTAAATTTCCATGTGTAACACAAAGGCCCTCAGAGGAAAAAGCCAGGCTAAAGTCTTTAGAAATCTCTTTGGTACAATTACAGATGTGTAACTACCCAAAGGTATAGTTTTTTTTTTTTTACTGAATTGCGTCTCCCACCCAAGGCCTCACATGTTAATTAAAGTCAACACCCAGGCCCGAGCCATTTAAAACATTAATGGGAAAATAAATAGGATAACAAATATGGCTGTTATATATTCTAGGGCTCCATCGAATCCACTATTTTGGGATTTGGCTGAACCCCAAATTCGATAGGGATTTGATAAATCCCTAATATATGCAGGACTCTCCAGTATCACTAGTAAATTTTACAGCTTGAGTACACTGAATTAACCTAACTGCTGTTGATTATTTCTGTATGTAATTTTATACATGGGTGCTCCTTGGCATTTTCTTGCCCAAGGTTGTTCCCCCTCCCTGCTCCATGACTACTATTCATGCACTCATGGGGTAGGAGATGTGGAAATGGCATTCTCCTACTAAGGGATTACTAATGGAAACTCTGCTATTAAAGGAGAAAGAAAGGTAAAAATTAAGTAAGGTTTATCAGAAAGGTCTATGTAAATACAGCCATAAGCACTCACAGAAATGCTGCACTGGCTTCTCTGAAAAAAGATTAGTTGTGTCTGTAATTCCTGTGCCACAGACACGCAGCTTTCTGTTCTCTGCTCTTTCCTGCTCCCCCCTCCCTTAAGAACTCACTGCCCCCCTTAGGAATGTGGATCTGAGCCAATCAGCAGGAAGCTGACTCAGAGGGGCACATTTACAAAAGCATGAACGCTCCGAGCGTATTTTCGCCGATTTTTTTCGAGCGTCCGCACAACTTTTTCGTACGGCACGCGACTTTTTGGGACGTTTGCACGAAAAAATCAGAAAGGTTTTACCGCTGTTTACAATTGTTCGGTACGAAAATTTCGGGACTTTCGGATCCCCAATACGATATTATCGTGACTAATACGATTTTTCGTAAGCATTTTCGTGATATATGCGATCTTCCGAAATTTTCGTTTCCAATACGATTTTTTTTCTATTCGTGATTCGGATTTGTGGATTAGTAAATGTGCCCCATAGTCTTACTAACTGAGCATGTTCAGTTTGGTCTGCATGTCTGTGCAGGAGTGAGGCATTATGGGAACTTTCTTTACACAGCTCAGTGTTTTTTCTTCCTGTTTGGCTTCTGATCTTCTGAACAGGTGAAATATGGGGAGACTTAAGGGCACTATTGAGACAACTGAAGGTATACCTGCTAGCCTTTCCTTCTCCTTTAAAATGCAGTGTTTTTGCCCCTGGTAAAGTACTGCCAGAGGCAAGGATCTCATCTCCCTGCGAACATGGTGGGTGCAGAACAGATTGCAGTCACCAACTGTACCCCAATGTAGTGACGAACATCTCCTAGTGCAGTGATCCCCAACTAGTGGCTCGTGAGCAGCATATTGCTCACCAACCCTTTGGATATTGCGCCCAGTGGCCCTAAAGGAGGTGCTTGTTTTTTGAATTCTGGGCTTGGTGTCAAGCTTAGGTTGTATAAAAGGCTGCTAATCAATATCCAGTTTGTGCCTGTATGTTACCCAACCACTCAGATTGTAAGCTCTACGGGGCAGGGACCTCCTTCCTACTGTGTCTCATACAACATGGCACTTATATATATATATATATATATACATATATGTATTTATTGTATTTATTTATTATATCACTTGTCCTCCCTGTGTGTAATTTTGTATTCTGTAAGACTGTACAGCGCTGCGTACCCTTGTGGCGCTTTATAAATAAAGTTATACATACATACATATAGGGGCAACCGAATAGCCAATCACATCCCTTATTTGGCATCCCCAGGAACTTTTTAAATGCTTGTGTTGCTCCCCAACTCTTTTTACATTTAAGATAAAGAAAATTCACAAACACATAGATAATGATTCTATTAACCAATAAAATGAGGGGGTATATGGATCTTGATGGTAAATTATGCAAACCTTTTAACACCAAAGCTTTACCATGTGCTGCTTCTCAATAAGACTCAGTGATAATTGTATGTAGGAATGCTTTGACCCTTCTACCTTAGAGACTCCTGCAGTTCAAGCTTGGGTCTATAGAGTACAGCAGTAGGTATCTGGCAAGCCAAGGCTGGATACTATAATTACAGCTCTTTAGTCTAATGACCCAGTAAATAGCCACTGTCACTGAAGATAGCCAAATAGATTGTGCAGTATTCGACCTTGTACATACTGCATAAATGTTTGGTTTGTCTCTACTCACAGGTACTTGTGTGTGTGCTTTAGGGCTCTGGCACACGGGGAGATTAGTCGCCCGCGACAAATCTCCCTTGTCGTGGGAGGACTAATCTCCCCGATATGACATCCCACCGGTGACAATGTAAATCACCGGTGGGATGGTATACGTAGCGCCAGCGATTTTTCGAGAGGCAACCACATATGCGGCACCACATATGCCATCCCGCCAGCGATTTACATTTTCGCCGGTGGGATGTCATATCGGGAAGATTAGTCGCGGGCGACTAATCTCCCCGTGTGCCACAGCCCTTAGGTGTCTTACTATCTGAATCCCCTGCCCACAGGACTGGATGTGCTGACCCTCAGAGCTAAAACAGACTGTCATATAATTCTACCCCCTTTTAAATTTAATCTAAAGAATATGTGTTTATTGGTGACTCTACCCCTAGCAGTTTACATATCATGTTATTTAGTTTAGTCAGGAAAGATCTTTCATCAGTGCTCCTTAGGATATACCACTGTCTGAATAAAAAAGTTTCTATCTGGAGATATCATGTTGTATTATGTAAAGCAAGGGCTGCCATCAGTAAGGAGACCAGTGAAGGGCTCTGAGGTGGCAGGGTTATGACGGGAATTAGACGCAATAAGCCATGGATGGGGAAACTGAAGGCAAAGAATTTAATTTGGGGCCTGTTCAACTTATTTGGCAAGACACAGTAGCCAGGGGGCCTAGGTGGACAAAAGACTAATAATTGAGGCCCTGCTAACTGTGAAGTATGTGGTCTAATTATTTTTAATGGCAGTCCTGATGCAGTATTTGCTTTTTTGATTTTGGCTACTGATTTTGAAAGAATATACAGACTGTTGCCAGAATTCTGCTTTTATTTTTTCAGTTTATAAAGAATAAAGTTCTATATTACATTTTTCATTGCTGCCCAAACCCCTCGAATAATTTGCTACAATCGATCACAGTCAGTATACGAAGCCAAATATCATAGATATTACTGAGGCTCTTTGCTATTGGTCAAAAGTTCTGGCCCGGATTTCTGCACCTCTTTGCAATTTGTCAGCTCTCACCAATAGAAAAGTAAAAGAACAGATAAAAAGAGCATCAGGCATGGTTTTCTAGGAGTAATTGCCGTTACTGGTATCCATAAGATTCTGGCAAAAAAAATAATACCACAGCTTCATTAGAAGAGCCACCAAAATATCTGCATGGCTGGAACTTTACTATTCATTGGTAGGGTTGCCTCTTTAACACACAACAATGGCTTTCTGTGCGTTTTATTTGTTCTCGATGACTTGGCCTTTAAATTGTCTCATGATCACAGCAAAGCAAATGGATACCCCGTTGCTGGGACAAGGTGTATCTCACATGGTCCCTGACTCTATTATAATAAGCCTGAAGTGTAACATTCTGCTGCATCACTCGGATTTCTTTTTTGGACTCCGGCTTTTCCACATGATGAAGGTTACAAAGATCCCTGAATATGACAGAGAAGGGGAAAAAGACTTGGTAAGTGGTAGTCCCAGTATTGCTGAGAGAAGCAGCAATCCCATGTATGAACCCAAAAAATCTAAAGAAAGCTATAACTCACCAATGAAGAAAAGCAGAACTAAAGCAGCCGACAGAGGTAGCAACACCGCATATTCCCGAGACAGGAAGAAGTTGTGAATCACATGATCACTGTCAATAAATGGCTGCAACAAAAAACAAGGGTATAAGTAAAATTTATGGTGAGGCCAAGTCTCTCACAACAGTTAAGCTGGGCATACACAGACAGGTTTATTAATTTTGAAAGGTCCACAGAGAGGATAGCATTGCCTGATTTGGCAATTTTAAACATACCCAGCAGCCAATGGTTGAACAGGCAATAAGTGAAAGCCCCATGCACGGGCAATAAGCTAACAACTTGGCAGCTTTTATTAGCCAGTGTATGGGCAATGTTCCACTAATGTTGTCTAATAACTGACAAAAAAATAACAAAGCAAAAGGAACAGTAGCTATGCAGTACATAAAGACATGTTCAGCTTGCAACCATATCCAGTGTTGATTTTGTCATCAGTATGTCAGCAACAATGCAGCTGTGCAACTGGAGTACTTTATGTCTTTACTCTGCAACCAATGCAATTTGCTGCGCATGTGAAAGCCTAAGTCTGTGCATTGATGTATGATGGCCCACTGATTGTGACCAATATGCATGTACCACGGAGATTGGTCTGTGCTGGGATCAGGCATGATTGAAATTTCAATTGCTTATGCACAAGCAGCCAGTGCACAGCTCCTTCTCACTTTTGATGGTCTGGTTGTTTATGCTCTCTGCTTAAACAAGCAGAACTATGAAAAATTCTGCCATACCATGTGTGACCCCTCATACGTTTAGTGCGTGGCCTGTGGTCGGACAGCATATGCAGTCAATAACATGTAGAAAGCACATGCATTAAGCACTACTGCACCTGCCCCTTTCATTCCCAGGTTGCTTTGCATCTTCTTTATATGACAGACTCAAGTGCATCAGCTAATCAGATCTCCGACATGCAAAGTATCTCTCTGATGACAAGGGGTTAGTGGAAAGAGACATCAGAAAATGTGTTCAGACCTGGACTGGATATACGAATATATATACAGGAACAAACAGAGCACAACCTATAGCTGTTCAAACGCCCAGGGTGCTGGCAAAAAAGATTTTTATACAGACAGTGAGCTGCACACACAGGGACCTTTTTTCTTAACAAACGTTTTTGCAACGTTTTTGCAAAGTCCCTGTGTGTGCGGCTCACTGTCTGTATAAAAATCTTTTTTGCCAGCACCCTGGGCGTTTGAACAGCTATAGGGTGTGCTCCGTTTGTTCCTGTATATATATATATATATATATATATATATATATATATATATGTATATATATATATATATATATATATATATATATATATATATATTAGCAAGACAGTGAGCCGCACACACAGGGACTTAGTTAGAAAGCAAAAAAATTATTAATAAAAAAAATCCAACGTTTCGAGCACCAACTGTGCTCTTCCTCAGGGACAAACACAGACAAAGAGCACAGTTGGTGCTCGAAACGTTGGATTTTTTTTATTAATAAATTTTTTGCTTTCTAACTAAGTCCCTGTGTGTGCGGCTCACTGTCTTGCTGTATACATGTTTTGTGCAAGCACCCGGGGCATTTGATTATCATTAGGGTGTGCTCTGTTCTTTTCTGTACGTGTATATATATATATATATATATATATATATTTTATTTATTTTTTTAACAGATATCCCAAATAAAACAGACACAACAAAATAAAAAAAACCCACATTTTTATTAGTAACCTGTTCCCTAAAAGTCAAAAGCCCCGCTGTACCCCACAGAAAATGAGTATTTGGCACCTAGTCCTTCCAGAATATCACTCAGAATGTGCCATGTCATATAATTCACAGCCCAGACTAATGCAGCCTCATACACATACGCACATGATGCCCAGCAGTCAATCACCTACCAGCAAAATGACCCATACTGAGTAATAGACGAAGATGACCGAGCTCAGAGCCACAAGCCCAGCCCCCGCTAATCGATCGCTGCCTGTCGCCTAGAAGAGAACATAGAACAAGAGACCTTAAAGCATCTGGCGAATTGTTCGACCCTGAGGGAGGCAATCCATAGATCCAACACTTACCATCTCTCTGCAGGATAGGTAGGAGAGCTGCTACTTCCTAGTTGCTAATGCCATCAGTGACGTCACAAAACGTGAAGACGTGGCGACGTCTCCAATACGTAACATTCGGCGCCTTCTTTAAATGCCTGTATAAATAGATTGTAGGTGAGTGCGTTCCTCAGTGGTTATTCAGGGATGCTATGGAGAGAATGGCTCCTTAAAGGCAGTGTCACAGTGTGCTATTGAGTGAGTAACATTATTCTTTTCTTGGGACAGGATTAAATGCAGGAGTTTATTCAGTTCTTGCCTGAATACTTGCTGTTCAGTGGAGGCTGTGGATCTGTTACCCACTTGCTATTCTCTGTACGGTGTGTGCTCTTAAAGGAACAGTAACACCAAAAAATGAAAGTGTATAAAAGTAACTAAAATATAATGTGCTCCTGCCCTGGTAAAAGTTGTGTGTTTACTTCAGAAAGTCTACTATAATTTATATAAATAAGCTGCTATGTAGCCATGGGGGCAGCCATTCAAAGGAGAAAAGGCACAGGCACATAGCAGATAACAGATAAAACACCATTGTATTCTACAGAACTTATCTGTTATCTGCTATGTAACCTGTGCCTTTTCTCCTTTTTTCCAGCTTGAATGGCTGCCCCTGTGGCTACACAGCAGCTTATATAAATTATAGTAGTGTTACTGTAGCAAACACACCAGTTTTACCAGTGCAGGGCAACAGTGCATTATATTTTTATTACTTTAAAGCTCTTTCATTTTCTAGTGTTACTGTTCCTTTAATATTAGGGGGTTGTTGGAGCCTGCTTATATGTGGAGTGCTTGTATTTTTTGGGTTAAGGGTGCTGATGAGTTTTGGGGTGTGCATTTTTGTTTTTTCGAAGGGTGGTTATTGATTTTTTTTCTGTTATGTTGACATGCTGCACAATTTTGAGCTATGGGGAAAAGTGTTGGAGTGTGCTTATGTTTTTGGTGTGTTAGATCATTTTGGGGGTGGCTTTTTTTTGTGGGGGGAGGTTTTTGTGTGCTTAGACCCGGGGTGATGTAACGAACACATGACGCTAAGCGACTACGTCAACGATGTAAGGCCTGGGGAACGTAACATTCGGCGCATTCTTCAAATTCTGTTAGGACATTCAGAGCCTGGTTGGTGCATTCTTCACTTGGCTATATAAACAGAACACACGTGAGTCCAACTCTTAGTGGTTACTGGTGGATGCCTGGAGAAGAATGCTTTACTGAACGCAGTAAGTGCTTTTAGCTCTTTTGAGTTGAAATTATTCCCTTTTGTTGGGGTAGAATAAAATCTGTATTCACTTTTCCTTGTGGGATCTATCTATATATTTAGCAAAGTGACCCCACTGCTACTATAGTGACCACCTCTCTCTACCATACCTGCTATCCCACAGCCACAATCCCTTCCCATAGTCTTCACTGCTTCTGATGGGCTCTGGACCTAATCTGCACCAGGACCCACTGGTTTCTAGATACCTAAACTGACCTTGATTGGTCTCTGATACCTGTTGCCATAGGAAGAGCACACACTGTTCCAGCTGGAGGAGGGGATAGAAGCCTTGGAAGCTGCGATTGAAGGCAGAAGGTTCTGAAAGACTCTTCTCAGATTCTCACCCAAAATGAAGCCGACATCATTGAAAAGTTCAGCTCTCTCTCGCCTTCAGAAACCAGATCCATCCTTGTCCGATACTTCAACAAGGTTTGTTGTTTTTATGAACGAGTGTAAATGTTTTGGAATTTTATAATTCCTATAGAGAATGTCCAACCTATAGCCCTGTAGCATTTCCGCTCCCAGAATGCCTCTCGCATTGAGTAGTAGTGATTAAATGACACACAGTGTGGGGTCTGTAAGGAGGGTAATAAGCAGCCGCTGTGGGTTTAGGTTGTTTACCTTACTTTACAAACATTACTTAGTAGTGGGAAGCCTGCCATTGTAAACCATTCTGGCTTGGGGGCAGGTTGTGCTTTCTTCTACCCTATCAGTACCCAATCAAATGCTGCTGAGAGTGATGCCAACAATGTGTTATGAAGCCTTGGGCTACATGAGGAGAAGAGCAACTCTTGTCTCTACTAGTAAATTGGGCTCTTTCCAGGTTGTGAGTCTTCGTGAAGCAGAACGGAAACTACAGCTGCATTCAGCCGAACTGGCCATGAAAGTGACAGAGAAAGGGAACATGCTACAAGAGCTAGAATCCTCCCTGGAACATCTCATGCTTCAGAATGATCGAAGTTTGACCCAACAGCAGAAGGAGCACAAGCAAAAGCTACAGCTCCTCTTACAGCACTTTAAAGGACAATGAAAGGTTAATATAAATTAAAAGTAAGTCTAAAGGCATTCTTTTTACTGCATATCTAAATTCCCAGATCCCTGCTTTCTTCTGAGATATGGTGCTGGCAGCCTACAGCAATGTGAAGACTACAGTGACATCACTGAAATCTCTCTGTCCTTCCTGTAGGCTGCCAGTGGCAGCCTTCCTATTCTCTGAGCATGTGTGTAACTTGATCCCGTCTCCTGTTCTGAGCTACACATGCCCACCAGCCAATCAGAAGCGGATCTGCCAGAGGGGAGGGGGGGAGGGAATGAAACACATGTGCAGTATGAAGCAAGGAGGGAAAGGAAGGGAGAATACCTTTTTAGAGATGGCTGCCTGTTCTAGAAAATGTGAAGTAAGTGTGACTGAGTAAATATTTGATTAGGTGAGCCAAAAGTGTGGCGTTTTTACTAAACAATAGGAGGACTATTGGGCAGTATGCTTTTTAAATTTTGACTTGCATTCTCCTTTAAGGGTAAGGTTCTGCTAGAACTTTAGGGATGTGACGTTTCTGACCAATTCATTTCAATTCAATTAATTCATCAATTCATTTCAGATAACGGCAATGAAGCTGTTCCAGAAATCATCAAGGCTTATGAAGCAAAGGTGGCAGAGCTGGAGAAGGAGCTGTTCTTTTATAAGAAAACCAGCTGGGAGCTGAAAAAGAAGCTAAAAGAGTGGTGGTTTTGAAAAGTATGTATTTTTGCTGTGCCTGCCTGTGTGAGGGGAAATACAGAAACCCTTCTTCTGAACATTTTATGAATTTTAATTCTCTTTACCTGCCAAGACCTTAGGAATTGTAGCTGACATAGGTTTTTGTTGGCTTTGATCATAGGTTCTTAGGAGCAACTGTTATGCACCTTCTCTGTGCCCTCCAGTTGCACTAGATCCCAAATTGAAAAGGGGATCCACAGATATGTATGGAAGAGCAGTGGGGCCACCAAAAATAAAAAATTCTGTTGAACTATGACTTTAAAAAGTCAAAATTATGAGTTTTAACAGCAGGTTTTGTACATAATTATGAGTTAAAAAGTCAACGAGTCTTTCAAAAACATCAAAACAACAAAAATGTTATGCATTATTTAGATTTTGGGCTCCACGTGCCACAAATCTGAATAATCCTATGCATATTGGTCATTGCATTTTTCAGAAGACCCATGACTTTTATTAAAATGTTTTATTTTTGGACCTAACGATTCGTGGCAGATTTGCTATAAAGCCATCAGTTGGAATGTAACTGATATTTAGGTTATATTTTGTTTTTCTGGTGCGGTCCGTTATCTCCAAAAAACGTACACTTCCTTTCAGGCAATAATACGGCAGATGCCGCCAGAGTCCTGGATGAACCGGGTTGCCTGGCAGCCAAAGAATTGAAGTGGAACCCCCATCTTGAAAGCAACAAAGCTGCTGGAAAAGGAAGAGAGTCTCAACATCCTGACCTTTAGCGCAATCCTTACAGAGCTGCAGGTGATATTCCCGAAGGTGACCCTATCACCGGCTTCCCTCTAAAAGCCATATCTCCAGAAGAGCCAGCTCAGAAAGGAGGAGCCGGGAAATATTCCCACCCAGTCCATATCAAAGATGGAACCAAGCAAAACTCTGTGTCACTCCAGTGAAAATATCCCCTAGGGAACTGCGTCCGATATTTGCATCCTACCTATCAACCCGCCCCTTCAGCTTCACCAGCACCCCCGCTGACTAAATTGAAGTAGCAAGGACTGGCAAAGACTTTAAAGTTCATTAAGATTTCATTACTGATAAGACTGGCATTTACAGATGTTTAAATATATATAATCTGTATCCAGATTAACAAACCACTTGAACACTAGGGACTTGCTATGTGCTACCTACTAACTGTTTCCAAGACTCTGACTTCTGTACTGCACATTTAAAGAACTAACAGACTAGCGTTGCCTTGATATTTAATATCCATGGTAAAAACAGGCCCTGAAATCACTGTATACTTAAATTCCCACCCCCATACATTTCCCGTTGGTCTTAGAGGAGAAAACTGATGATTTTAAAGGAACAGTAACACCAATAAAAAGGAAAGTAATTACAGTATATACTGTTGCCCTGCACTGTTAAAAGTGTGTTTGCCTTAGAAATACTACTATAGTTTATATCAGGGGTCCCCAACCTTTCTTACTCTTACATTAAAATGTAAAAAGACTTGGAGAGCAACACAAGCACCAAAAAAGTTCATGGAGGTGCCAAGTAAGGGCTGTGATTGGCTATTAGGCGGCCTCTATGCACAGCTTACAGGAGGCTTTATTTGGTAGTAAATCTTTTTTTTATTCAACCAAAACTTGCCCCCATGTCAGGAATTCAAAAATAACTCCCTGGTTTGGGGGCACTGAGAGGGGCAAGTAACATGTTGCCCCCGAGCCACTGGTTGGGGATCACTGGTTTATTTAAATACCCTGTTGTGTATCCACGGGGAGTATGGATTCTGCTATGTATCCTGTGCCTTTTCTTACCCAATATGTTAGGCATGTTTAAGCAAATTCAGCTGCTAGGTATGACACACAATTACTATCCACATTCTCTCAAGATTATGAGGTAACAGTAACATGGGTAATTCGTAATTGAATCTATTCAAAGGCTATTTAGCAATGCCAAGCGTCCCACTGAGCTAATGCATCAGGTATGCGGCAAAAACCAATGAACCCTTGGCACCAAGAGCGCTGCACGAATCTGGTACCTTTGATTGGTTACAGTGTTAAACCCGGTAGTGAATGTGTGGAAACATAGCTGCAGAGAGGAACAGAGCAGTTTTACAGACTAGGAAATAGATCTTTCAGTATAGTTGGACTAAAATCTAGTGGGAAAAGGAACAGTAATAGAAACTAGATAATATGGTCAGACATATCTGGTTCCTAGTTGGTAATGAAACAGTGTACCTTTACAAATAAGGGAATATACTTTTTTATATAGTTGGACTATATTCTAGTTGGAAAATGAATAATCATAGGAATTATGTTAGATTTATGTTTTCTTTATTTAGGTACGGGAGCCACAGCCCCACAGTTTGGGAACCACTGCCCTAGACTATAATGGCGAAGACACATGGGACAAGTCACGGCGACTAATCAGGCCAGAGCAAACAACTCACCAATAGTTGGTGTTAATCTACGGCAGTAAATCAATGCGATTGGTCATCGCAACCGTGTTTTTTTTTTGTTTTTTTTTTTTAAAAAGTCGCAGCGACTAATCTCTCTGTGTGTCTTCTCCCTAAACTCTTAGGGTATTGCCAGACGGGTCTGATTCAGGGGGAGTCAGCCCTATCTGGCAGTAGCCTACAAGGAAAAAGTCATGTATTGGTTTGTTTATGCCTGTTCCATTGTTTGTAATTGCTTTGTCTTTGTTGTAATCTTTGTGGTCTCCCATAATTCATTATACAGTGCTATTTGTTGCTTTATAATTAAGCTTTAATGACAATAATAATCAAATATCACGCAGTTCTGGCACAGTGAGCTTCATAACTAGAAGCATATTACTTGTTTCTATGGAGTCAGAGTGTGATTGGCTAACCATTAGTTCCTGGCCAGCTGTAAGACTACAAATTGTGACCTTCAAGAAAAAAATATATATCCTCAGCACACAGTTTAAGGGCTAGTTCAAACATGGAAATTAGTTTAAAAATAAAATACAGATGCCCATCTGGAAAAGGCAATACAGGTTCCCCCACACAAAAACTTCTTACCGCTCAAATAACTTTGGTCCACGTGCAACCTGCCCGGAGCCTGCGCTCATTTGAAGAAACTCACGCCCAGGGAGAACCCACTTCCAAACAAGAAAGCATTATGCATACCAAATGGGGCTGTTGACCTGGGTGCTCCTGCCCCAAGTCTGTAGCCAGAAATTATTTTAGCTCTCTATTTTAGCTCCTAGTCTGTATGTGGGGAGTGATCAAAGAACAACTTGGGTACATAGTAAAGGGATGTGTAGGTGCGGTGCAAAGAAATGTGTGACGTGCAGAGTAGTGCAGGTCTCGGATTGTTTTTGTATGCAGTGTGACAAATAAGTGTTATGATCTAAGGAGTTATATAACTTCCAATACTAAGTCAGTTGTATACCTGCATACCTGCTTGAGATGTTTAAAGCAATATGTTGGCTGTACCACCAGACCACTAAAGGAGAGGGCTAGGGAACATTTAAACTCCAGTATACCACATGCAAGTGGGGTTGAGGTGGTGAAATACCACTTACAGTACAGTTGATATACTGAGGAAGTGAAAGAATTCTTTGTGGAAGTGATTTGGTATCTTCTCACACATAACTATTTCCATGGGGGCGTGATTTGCACCCACTTTTGCCAACCGTTACATGGGGTGGTGGGAGGAGACCCATGTCCTTGGGGGTGATGCATCTGGTATCAAACATGTGGTGGTTTATGGTTTCTACATTGACGACTTGTTTTTCGTGTGGGATAGAACTGAAGAGCATTTTACTGGTCTTCATAATATGGCTCTGAACCTTACGTTTACCAGTTCCTGTAATGCAAACCAAATAGTCTGTCTGAATCTATCACTGACCTTTAAGGAAGGGGAAATAGTGACAGCAGTATACACAAAACCTTGCTCTGGAAGCCCAGTGATGCTTATAACTAAGTTCATTAGACAGTTTGACCAGATTAAACAGATTATAGGAAAATATCTGCCGGTGTTGTATGCTGACCAAGCCTTTAAAGAAGTCCTTGATTCAGGTTTTCGGATGGTAGTGAGAAAGGCTACCAATGTGGGTTCTATTTTGGCTTCTAGTCTGTATGTGCAGGGTGACCAAAGAACGACTTGGTTACAAAGTAAAGGGATGTATAGATGCAGTGCAAGGAAATGTGTGACTTGTACAGTAGTGCAGGTCTCGGATTTTATTGTATGCATTGTGACAAATAAGCATTATGATATAAGGAGATATATAAATTGCAATACTAAGTTGTATACCTGCTTACCTGCATGAGATGTGTGAAGCAATATGTTGGCTGTACCCCCAGACCACTAAAGGAGAGGGCTAGAGAATATTTAAACTTAATAAAATCAAGAAGTGAGACAAAAACAGTCTCTAGGCACTTTAGTGAGTGTAGTAATGGTAATGTAGGGTGTGTTAGTGACCGCAGGAGCTAGAGGGGGGCGATATACCATCAAAACTGTTACAGGCAGAAGTGACGTGGATCTATAAATTGTGCACAAGGCTACCTCAAGGGCTGAATTTGACATTTGATATAGGAGAAAATTGTTTCAAGAAAACACACTTCCTTATCACGCTTAAATACCTCCCCCAATGGTACCTCCCTGTCTTAGTTTTCAAGCTGTAAAATAAAGCAGAAAGGTTAATAGGGTGGGCATGCTGCCATGGGGATGACCAGGAAAGGAAAATTACGGTAAGTATAAAAATTTTTCTCCTTTTCTGGTCATCCCCAGGCAGCATGAAAACACAAATGGGTAAATACCACAGCAATACACAAGAGAGGGAGACAAAAACTTTGATGCGTGACATTTATTTTTTGAGTGCGGACAAGACTGAACGCCCAAACTGGGCTTCAGCCAAAGAAATCAAATCTAGCTTATAATGCTTAATAAACGTATTAGAGGATGCCCAAGTAGCTGCTCTGCACACGGACTCCAACGATACACCTGCCTCCACCGCCCAAGAGGCCACAACACTACTGGTGGAATGCACCCTGACACCTTTAGGTGATGATCTGCCCTGTTCTTTATAGGCTCCCATAATAGCTTTCACAATCCAACTACTTAGGGTACTTCTCGAAGCTGCTTGCCCCTTCCTTGATCCAGCAGGAATTACTAACAGCCTTTGAGATTTCCTAAAGGATTCTGTTCTTTTAATGTACACTTCCAAGGCTCTTTTCACATCCAGAGAGCTCTGCTCACTATCCGTGGGGAAGGCAGGTAAAATAATAGGTTCGTTCAAATGGAACTTTGAAACTACTTTGGGTAAAATGGAAGGCACAGGTCTTAAGACAATTTTACCCTCATGAAACACAGTGTATGGCTGTTCCACTGAGAAGACTTGCAAATCACAGATTCTCCTGGCAGATGTCAGAGCCACGAGTAGGATAGTCTTGAGAGACAGGCACCATAGTGAGATCTGATCAACCAGCTCGAAGGGTGGAGAAGATAAAGCTTGGAGGACCAACGGTCCATGGTGGGACTGACTTCTTGACTGGTGGGTTAATTCTTAACACTGCTCTGAAGAATTGTTCAATCAAAGGCTCCTCAGCCCATCTTTTCCTTAAAACTGCAGACAAAGTTGAAACCTGTACTTTAAGTGAATTTATACTCAAGCCATAGTCCAAGGCGGATTGAAGAAAATCCAAAATGACTGGTGTTGAGGGGTTTAAGGGATTGCAACCTTTATCCTGCTCCCAGGAGAAAAACCGATCCCAGATTCTGTCATATGTGTTAACTGTACATCTATTTTTTGAATGGAGTAAGGTCTCTATAACTTGATCAGAACAAACTTGTGACCTCAATCTGGACTTCTCAATCTCCAAGCCGCCAAGTTGAGCTTGGAAAGGTTCAGGTGAAGATAAGGGCCTTGACCTTTCAGATCCTCCACTAGAGGCAATGTCAGAGGTTTCTGGATTGAAAGTCACCTGAGCAGCGGGTACCATGACCTGCGAGACCAGTTTGGAATTATTGCTATCACTTTCATGTGGTATACCAAAATCTTTCTCAATACCCTGAAGAACAGAGGGAACTCATAAGCCCAAAGGCTCTCCCAGCTCTGCGTGAATGCATCCGTCCCCATCGCATGACGGGATGGGACTCTGGAGAAAAAATGGCTGATCTTGTGGTTCTTCTCCGAGGCAATAAAGTCTATCTATGGAGTGCCCCATCTGGAGGTTATCCAACTGAAGACTTCCCCCTTCAGCTCCCACTCCCCTCTGTCTATTAAGACTCTGCTCAGAACATCCGCCTGATGGTTCTTGGCTCCTGCTATATGAACTGCTGTAATGTCTACTAGGTGGGTTTGAGCCCGGTCCATGATTAGCTTGACTTCTCTCATCAGTCTGATACTGCCTGTCCCAACTTGCTTTCTGATGTAAGACAGCGCCATGTTGTCCGATCTTATCTTTACAGCAGCACCCCACAAACCAAACAAGGCCTGAGATGCTTCAGGGCTTCCACGATAGCACATTCGAAGGTAGATGGGACAGATTTGAACTCCACAATCCCTGAACTATCATCTCTCTCGTATGAGCTCCCCAGCCCTGGCCTGATGCATCCAAAAACACTTCCATCCAGTTGGGTTCTGCAAACGGATAGCCCCAGCGAAGTTTGCTTGGCCTCTGCCACCAGAGCAGTTGCACTTTCGCCCATCACTAGTGATTAGATTTCTCATCGGCAAAAGCCGCATGCTTCTTGTCACAGAGCAGCTGTTACAATGAATGCATTAGCTGCTGAGATTCCTCTGATGCTGCTTTATCAACTAATGTATCAGATATAAGCAGGCTCAGACTGTCAATCTATGGGTGTTGGCAAATGCCAGAAGGGCTGATGTAAAACACCACACACAGTCAATATTTATTGTGTAGTGGGGGCTTTTTAGGTCGTTGTGTACTTGAAATGCCAGGGTCTATTTTGAAGCCCAGTCCAGACCTGGATTTAAAAGGTAGTTGGCAAAATACAGTACTGAATTTAAAAAAGAAATTAATTTATATTTCCAACCTAATTCTTACCAAAACTTTTAAAGTAGAAAGTTGAAGAAAAGTGATTATTTTGTGGCATAATATTTGAAAATGCTATGTTTTATAAAGGTCAGCTTCCCCTTAAATGAGTATGGCCACACAGGATTTATCCAACCTGTTGCTATTATATCCATTGTATCCATTATAACAGGGCTGTCCAACTGGAGGTCCGTGGGCTGGGTGGGACCTTCCAAAAGGTTTTTATGGTGCCCAGAATGCTCAACAACTCTATAGACTTCACTGTATGACATCATCATTTTATATAATCTGTCCCTTTAACACAATGTATGAGAAATTATCATCTTACTACATGTGATAAGGTGGACAGGACTGCCTTATAATACAGTATAAATGTTCATGTGGTCTGGCCTGTAAGGTGACATCTAATGGACACTTTATGAACTGCAACAGGGTGAACAAATCTCTAAGGTTTTACTTTCTACATCTAGAAACAGCAGCTTTCATAAACAGTACTGATTGGCATAACATTGTTGGCACAGTTGATAGGTGATGTGTATTTGTGGCAGTTTGTAGGCATGTCCAACCCTTAACACTACTGATAAAGCACTTTGCCTGCCAATAATATTTGAGAAAGGGGCCTGTAGCTGACATTCTAAATTTTGTATGTTAAGGGATAAAGTGTGGTACTTTCAAGGATGATTTTGTACTTCTTTTGCACGTAATGGCTGGATGTATTTGTAACAACAGGTATGTTTCAAATGAGTGTCAGCTACATGCAGGCTCTGTTGTGCTTTTGGTTCCATGGTTAAAAGATATTGGGCAGTATAGGCCACCTATGTAGATATAAAATATAGCCCATTATAATTAAGACCTGTTTTATTACAACCATTGCGATTTGGGTCGTTTTATTGCTCTGGTCTTTTTTACCTCTGTGAGGGGGGGGAATAATTTTTTATGTCTGCAACCCTAAAGTTTTGGGTTTAAAACCAATCCAAAGCCAACTGGAGTATCTGAATATTTAGAATTCAGCACATTTTGTAAGCCCTGGCATCAGTGTCCCTTCACATAGTGCAAGCAATAAGTGAGACTGAGGTGTCGCACAAACACTGAGGTGATGCAGAGGTGCTTTACCAAATTATTTCAGCCACAGAGTGACAAAAGAATAATGGTTATGGGGGCAAGCCTCCCTTCTGATAAAATGTTAGTCTGTAGCTTAAATAAATGAGTTAAGCAACCTTGCTTAGTGGGTGCCACTCTTCATTCTCACTTACAGGTAGTTATGGTAATGCCAAGCCAGGCATCTAGGGGTGCATACTCAACACATTAAAGGGGTTGTTCAATTTCCAATTACTTTTATTTATTTATTTTTTTAGTTCAGTTTTTTTTCATAGAGTACACCAGAAATAAAGATTTTTTTCAGTCTATTGTTTTTAATTCTTTTGAATGTATATTTGTAATCAAATAGGTTGCAGTAGATTATATCAAACAGAACTTCTACTAGTTGCTCAGTCCATCTTCCAATTTGCCAGAATCTTTAAATAACGTTATTCCTGGTAAGTTTTATGCCATCAAAAGTTTTGTATAGTATATTCTGATATCCTCAGCCTTGTCAGTTGCAATGAGCATTTCAGGCAGGTGACGCTCTGCAGACTGCTAACAATCCCTGGGAAGAATATTGGTTGCTCTTGTGAAAACCCATGACAACTGTGACAACCCATTTGCGCAGCTGAGAAGCTTCTGTCTGTTTTGTTTGATTTATGCAGACTCAGGGAGAACAACCTCTTTGCAGATACTGCCCTAGGCAAGTCAGAACCAATCGAAGAACCTCGGTGCTAAACACTGTGCCACCATGCAGGGCATAGGGCTGCTGTGTAGAAAGTGCTATGATATATACAGTGGGACATCTTTCTTTATAAGTCACATACCATACACTCATACTTTTTTTTATTATTATTATTATTATTATTAATAATAATCCTCAGCCCTGCTTGTGCAGTTCTCTCTTATGACCAGAAGGTGTCCCTGGTTACCCAAGAATAGTTCTATATTTCCTCGTCCTGTGCAACAGTAAGAGAAAACAAGGGGTTACTGTTACCCCATGACACCCTTTCTTTCCTTTATGCATGTGTTCAAACCCCTTATCCCAACCACAAGCATCCAAACAGCTAGCACACTACCTTTAAGTAACCTTTATAGACTATAAGTGTACTGCAAGCTGTAAATGATGCATATACAGAGAGCATTCCCCTATAACTCTGGTACTCCTGGGGTTCAATATTTCAGGAACTTCCTGGTATAGGAAACTCTTGAAAAGAGTTATGTGTTTTGATAAGAGAAAAATGGCAGTTACAGAGGTGTGAAATTAACCTTGGGCTACAGTGCACCCCAGCATTATGACTGTGTGGTGGCTGATGCCACTATTGGGTTTCGCATGCCTGAGACAGGGATATCAGGGGCCCAAACATTTACTACATAGAAACATTGTTAGAAAGACATTCCTTCATCTTGATCCTTTGCAAATTGTCTCAGAATATGCCATAGATTCTGTCATCTGAAAGGAAGGTGTTACTTTTTCCTGACTGTGGAGCCTGTATATTGTTTTTGTATTTTTATTTTTTCTTTAAATCAGTAGTAGTATTATGTTCCTTTTCTCATTTAAAAGTTTTGTATTTACTGTAAATTTGAAAATTGTTTGTTGCTGTCATTGCTTATCTTCTCTCTGCTGCTTGACTCTCTCCTATGCCTTTAAAGTAGCACAGGTTCGTAAGCCCTTTAATTTTTGCAGGCACTGTTGTCTCTGGAAGGCTGTAATTTGGCAATTAGTGTGCCGCTTTTAATTAGTAGTGCCGTCATGGTAAAGTGATAATAAAAGAATATACACGGATAGTTCACCTTCAAATTAGCTTTTATTATGATGTAGACAGTAATATTCTGAGACAGAATTTGGTCTTGAGTTATTTTCTGTTTTTTTTAAGTGTTCTACTTATTATTTAGCAGCTCCTCAGTGTTCAGCAGCTGTTTGTTGCTAGTATGCTAAATACCCCAGCAAGGCAGTAGTTAATACAGGTATAGGACCTGTTATCCAGAATGCTCGGGACCAAGAGTATTCCAGATAAGGGGTCTTTCCGTAATTTGGATCTCCATACCTTAAGTCTACAAAAAAAATCAATAAAACATTAATTAAACCCAACAGAACTGTTTTGGCTCCAATACGGATTAATTATATCTTAGTCGGGATCAAGTACAGGTACTGTTTTATTATTACAGAGAAAAGGGAATCATTTAACCATTAAATAAACCCAATAGGGTTGTTCTGCCCCCAATAAGGGGTAATTATATCTTAGTTGGGATCAAGTACAGGTACTGTTTTATTATTACAGAGAAAAGGGAATCATTTAACCATTAAATAAACCCAATAGGGTTGTTCTGCCCCCAATAAGGGGTAATTATATCTTAGTTGGGATCAAGTACAGGTACTGTTTTATTATTACAGAGAAAAGGGAATCATTTAACCATTAAATAAACCCAATAGGGCTGTTCTGCCCCCAATAAGGGGTAATTATATCTTAGTTGGGATCAAGTACAGGTACTGTTTTATTATTACAGAGAAAAGGGAATCATTTAACCATTAAATAAACCCAATAGGGCTGTTCTGCCCCCAATAAGGGGTAATTATATCTTAGTTGGGATCAAGTACAGGTACTGTTTTATTATTACAGAGAAAAGGGAATCATTTAACCATTAAATAAACCCAATAGGGTTGTTCTGCCCTCAATAAGGGGTAATTATATCTTAGTTGGGATCAAGTACAGGTACTGTTTTATTATTACAGAGAAAAGGGAATCATTTAACCATTAAATAAACCCAATAGGGCTGTTCTGCCCCCAATAAAGGGTAATTATATCTTAGTTGGGATCAAGTACAGGTACTGTTTTATTATTACAGAGAAAAGGGAATCATTTAACCATTAAATAAACCCATTAGGGCTGTTCTGCCCCAATAAGGAGTAATTATATCTTAGTTGGGATCAAGTACAAGGTACTGTTTTATTATTACAGAGAAAAGGAAATCAGTTTTAAAATTCTGAATTATTTGATTATAATGGAGTCTATGGGAGACAAGCTTTCTGTAATTCGGAGCTTTCTGGATAATGGGTTTCCGGATAAGGGATCCCATACCTGTAATAAAATGTACCAATACTCGCTGTTGGGGTCAGTGACCCCCATTGGAAAGGTAGAAAGAAGTTGGAAACAAAGGCAAATTATTAAGAAATGATAAAGTAGTTTTGAAAGAGACCAGCTTAAATGTTACTTAACATTAACTTAAAGGTGAACCATCCCTTTAAAAAACAAAAAACAAACAAAACCTAGAATTTTGGCCCGATGCTTACTGATACAGGCCTAGAAAACAACTGTTGTATCCTCAAACTTTTTCAGCAGCTGGGTTGGGCTGGCCTATAAAATTACTGGTGGAAAGGGGGGGCCAGTCTAGTAGAGTCTCCATCAGCCCAATCTTATTTCAAACACAGGCCCATATATAAACCTATACCATCTGACCCTTTATCTGATTAATTTAAAAAGTGGCTCCAGGGTTTCCTGTGCACATTAACCATTGCAGATTTGCACCAGCTCTGTAGCCACACACAGGCCCGTGCCTAGGGTGGCAGAAACCTGGGGGCGGCATGCCACCCCGCTGCACCAAAATTTAAAAATTTGTGTTCCCATATGGAGCAATGGGGACTTCTCCCCACTGCACCGTATGCAAGTTTGGCCTACGGCGCATGCCCGCTTGCATCCCCAACCCCTACCCCCGCCCCCACTGTTCACGATTGCACGCGCACCCCCCCCGCGCTGTTCGCGCATGCACATTCCCGCTGTTCACGCATGCGCACTCGGGGGGGGGGGGGGCGTGCGACCGGGGGCGGCCTCGGGGCGGCCGGTTTTGAAATCCGGCCCTGGCCACACACAGCAGCCATTTGCATTTAAATAAATACTAACTTGAGGTTCCAGGCATGGAATAAATACTGGAAGGAAAAACAAAGTAATCCTTTGTTAAAAGTGGAATAATGTTTGATGGAACTTGTGGGGTCTGGAGCAGTAAAGGAACTTGAAAAAAAGCATGGACTAGATAAACATGAAAAAACTTAGCAGCCCAGGTGTTACCTTTTAGTCATCGTCTTCTTGATGGTATTGTATATATATGTCTGTGAAAATGAGTGAGTCTTCCGTGACTCACTAACATCACTCACTGAGGAAACACAGAACCGGGAGTTGTCTTACAAAACTATGAAAAAACATTGAAGCCATCTTGTTCAAGCCACACATACACATCAACAGCCAAATTATAACCTTCCAGCTTCAAGCTACAGCAATTCTTATTTTACAGCCAGAGCAGAAAAGCAAGCACAGTGTAATTTGTGTATGTGCCTATTTGGATATACAGGAAAGAGACTCCTTATCTGAAAGCCTTATAGGACATGTAAGCCCCCCACACAAAAATTTAATCAGTGAACAGCCTCTTTGAAATCTTTCAATTCCTGCCACTCTGGTTGCCCAGAGGTTAATAGTAAGGCTGCAACATCCCCTTAATCACTTAGATTTGCTTCTCCTCCTGTAACCCACTCAGCCCCCACCCTCAGGAATTTGCTTTGGCTGTCGGCTTGTGGGCATGCTCAGTTGTTCTAAGCTCAGATTACCCAACACGCCCCCCAGTCTAGCAGCCAGTGAGGAGCATTGCTGGTTCCCATAGAAACTCAGCTCTAGCTGTCTGCTTCTTTTTTTTCTCCTAACCTCCTCTCCTGAGCTCAACTCAAAGCAGACACTATCAGACAGTTGTGCCTGTGTGAGCCTGTGTTCTTGATGAAATGTATGCTGAATAAGGGTCTGTGTGTGTGTATGCTGTTTGCAGATATTAATGTATCTGATTACGTATCAGGAAAAATGGCCACCGGGTGAAAGCTGCTATTTGCTTTAGGAAAATGTGATGGTGCTGGCAAATGGAGGGGATATATGCAGTACAAATTATGCCATTTGGGTGGGAGTGATGTGCCCAACTGATATACATTGTAGGCAAATGTAAGCTTTACATGTCCTTTAAGGGCGAAGAATGAGTATACATGCGGACGAGCCGTCTATGGAACTCGCTGCCACGGTGATTAGCCGCTACAATCAAATTTTGGAAACCTGGTGACTAATCTCCCTGTCTATCTTTGCCCTAAAGGAGAACTAAAGCTTAAAGGAAAACTAAAGTTTAACTAAAGAAGTAGGGCAGAAATGTTGTACATTATGTTTTGTGTTTGTACCAGCCCAGGGCAAGCACAGCCCTTTAGCAGGGAAGATCTGTGCCTCCATAGATGCCCAGTAACTCCCCATCTTCCTTTCTGTTGATTCCCTGCACATGCTCTGTGCTCTTGTCAGTTACTAAGGCTTATGCCACACGAGGCGTAGGGCTGATATTTTCGGCAAGCAAAAAAACGCTTGGCGAAAATTCAGCCCTACGCCTGCTACTTGTGCCTGCACCCGAATGAATGGGATACGCTCGGGTGCAGGCACATGTAGCCGATATACGCATGAAAACGTGAGACTTTGCATTCTCTTGCGTTTTCATGCGTATATCGGCTACATGTGCCTGCACCCGAGCGTATCCCATTCATTCGGGTGCAGGCACAAGTAGCAGGCGTAGGGCTGAATTTTCACCAAGTGGTTTTCCTCTTGCCGAAAATATCAGCCCTACGCCTTGTGTGGCATCAGCCTTAGTCTCAAAATATACTGCATGAATAGAATATAAATGTAACTGTAGCTAGTAGGCTGATTAGTAATTCATTCAGATTCACATTAAACGACAGATTTGAAACCAGGGCACCTGCATAAGAACTGAATAATTAACCCTGTACAATCAGCTTATATGACAGACATATCTAATTTTCTGCTTCATAATTTGCAACAACCCCTAAGCTTAGCTTCTCCACAGCCGCTCAGACCCCACTGAGCTTGTGCACTTTTCTGGACAGTTCTAACAGAATCCAAGATAGGAAGCTACTGTGACAACTGTAAATACCTATATCATTAGTACTATGGATTGGCTTAAAGTTTCAGTTTCTCTAGTCAGTTTATTATGAAAATTTAGTGACTTTTTCATACAACCAAGAAAATAATGTTTGCACAATTTTCAGAAATTATCGTGGTTACTCTGAAATGTTTTCCAATCGTGCTTTTAATTGGCAAAAAATTGTGCTTTAATGAATGGCCCCCTAAATATTTATTTTCACCGTTTTTATCTCTATTGTTCTTTACCCCATACAATTCTGAATCAGTTTACAGCTTTTGCCTTTCCTAAACTGCCATTGTCATTCAAGCTGACTGACCCAAACAACCTATATTTGACATACCTTCTTTGGGGTTATAATTTCCTCACAAGAAGCCAGAGGGAACATGGCCTGCCTAAACAAATAGGCACACAGCTAGATGAATGTGGATATCTCCCTTGTTATATTTTTATCCTATACAGATATTCTTATCCTATACAGAACTGCCATAATTATGAAAACACAGGTAATGGCATAACCTTGTGATCTCGGAATATTTCTGGGCTTCACCACCACAGTGCATTTAGCCTTTGAGCCCCCCCCACAAAGTACAGTCAGGTTGGAGAAAATAGACAATCACTGGACCTTAAAGTTGGCCATACACATTAAGATCTTTTTGTTATTGTAGGACCAAGCATATCCTGAAACAATCGTTTAAAAGTACGAATTGTCCATCATTGAAATCGACCATTTCAAGTGATATTGTCTAGTTAAAGCTAGAAAAACTGTAGGTAGCTACCTGCTTGGGCCTGCAAACAATTGGACAATGGATAAATTTATTTGCTAACGATGAAAATTTTCAAACCTGCCTGATCGATTTTTTCACCAATGTCGGCTAAATGTATGGTCGTTCAGTGCCCGCTAACCTTAGGGGAATTTGACTGATTAGTTGGATTGCACATAAATTGGTTGTTAGGGAGAGAGAAATCTTAACGTGGCCACCTTTACAGTTAACAGTAGTGTTATGGCCATTATGTTAGACATCTGCCCACTCCAGACTTTATAGATTACATTTACTAACTATACTGAAAACATTTTTTATTTTTACACTGAACTGCTCCATTAAGGAGAAACCATGCAAAATAGTTCTGGATTTTAGAATCCATAGATAGTAAAGGCCCCCATACACAGGCCGATTTTTTACTGTCAAACGTCCGATTCCCGAACGATCCGATACTATTGTTAAGTTGTCGTATAGTTGATGGTGTGCGAACGCTCGTCGGCCCAATAATCGACCCGACATTATCGTCCCCAAAATCGATCGGCCAGGTTTAAATATTTTAGTTGTTTAACCATAAAATCTGCCAGTTGGTGTCAGTGTCAGACATTTGTCTTCGAACGATTGTTCTCTACGCATGTCATGATTGCCAGCAGCGGAAGTCAACGAACATAAATAAATACCGCTTCCGCCACGACATTGGATCGTACATAGATGTACGATCGTATGTATTTTACGATAATGATACGATGAAATCTTTTGCAAATTATCGTTGCCCGTAGATGGCATATCGTATGGAAACCCGATCGCCATACGATCATTTGTCGATATAATCGTTTGTCGCACAATGAGTGAAATCGCCTCGTGTATGGGGACCTTAAGAGTAATTTCTCTTTATGATAAGAAGGAGTTACTCAAAGCTGCTCTGGGTGTAGAGTTAAAACTAAATATAAATAATTCAATGCATGTTTGAATAAGGCACATAAAACAGAGACCCTTATCAGGTTCATGCCCTGTTAGACCTCATACTGTAAATGCTAAAGAGCCTTTGCATAGAGTCACACCAGAGACCCCTTTTGGCATTTTGTGCATTTCTGTGTGCAATAGCACAGAAGGCGTTTGCATGGTGTATATTTTGGCACTCCATTATACACTTCTAAGCAATCCTGTGCCTTTCCGCAAACCTCAGGCACCTGGATAGTGCTGCCAGCTGTCATTCCGGGAGTCTCTCCTAAAAGCAGTGCTAGGTGCCTGTACATGGCCAGAACCAAGGAGACCACCCTCTTGGTCCTAAAACACAAGGGAAGGCTGTCTCTGCAAATTATAGAGTTAATCAAAGTCAACCTAATAGCCACAAAATTACAGATATTAGCAGCAACACCCACAGGAAAGCTAATAGTCCCTTTTCAGATACAGGCCCATCAAAGAAAACCTGTAACCAAGTACAGACAGAGCACTGTATCCAGACGGGTGTTTTATAGGATGGGAAAAGACCATTAGCATGAGGGAAGGAAAACAAGCAGGGTTTACCTGTCTGCTGCCGGGGGCGCCTGTTGCTTATTATCCCCTTGGACACGAGAGAGAGTCTTTATTGGGCATTAAGTTTTCTGACTCTTACTTGATGGGCAATAACCCTTTTGATTCTATTTTTCTATAAGTGTTCAGTAAAACATATGAACTTAGATTACGCTATACATGTATCATATATATAATGTAATAAAACAGTGCCCTAATCTGCTAATTAATCCTTGTCAAGGGTAATGGCACCCATGAGCTTTTGATTAGCCACTGCTAACTGACATAAATGTAAAGCATTGCAGGTCACCCAGGACCCTTGATTATTATCCAAAAAAGGGACAGAGTGCTTTTCCTGAACTAATTGACTGTGCAGGGGGCTTCATATTTATGTCACGGGGAAGTGACCCTCAACAGCTATCAGTTGCTGTGGAAGGCACTGATATGAGTAAGAGCTAAGTGAAGCACGAAATGAGTTAGGCAGCAGCCCCTTATGGGGGACTAATGGTTGTCTGTGTGCTGCAATAAACTTTTAGTTTACAAGCCTGGCCGCAAGGAAGTTCCTTGTATCTGCTGTTTACTCTGGGCAGAGCCCTTGGGGCTCCAATTTCCACTCGTGAGTCTGTGTTACAGACCACACATAACCCTCTAATGTATTTATACCCTTTATTATATTTCACTGCCATAAGCATGGTGATCCCAAAATTCCTTGTGTCCCTTTGTCTTGGGAAGTTGGAGTGCTAAGGGACAAAAAATTGTGCCTCTGCACAAATCATAGACTCCCGCAGAAGCTTCTGCTTTAAATACATACCCTGAATAGGCATTAAGTAAACGCTTTTTCCTTGTTATTACATAACCCTTGCAGTTTTTCAGCTGGGCACTGCACATAGACTAATGGTGGAGAAATCTACTTGTCTTGGCCTATATGTTGTGACTGAGCTGGCCTCTCTCATATCAGTGTTAATATAGAAATTGCTATTAAAAATTTTTGCGCTGCAGATAGTATTTTCTAACCCTTCCACTGCACAGTGATCAATGCTAGACTGCAGTCTGCCCCTAAAGAAATACACCTGGTAGAAAACGGGTTACAGGTATTGGATCCATTTTAATACTCCAGGATTACTGGAACAAAGATCCATTTATTTTATTTGTTCCTGTGCTGTGAAGTTAATGCAAAAAGGTTCTGATTACGTTTTGTGGTTTTAAAGTTCAAAGAAATTAAAAGGGTAAAATAATATTTATGGTGTCCAGTTTCAGAAAAGGATGCAGCCTGGGGGGTCTAGGTTTTTAAATCTAGGTTTCTAATAATGCAAACAAAATGTGTATATCTATCTGTAGCTGCCTCGGACAAAATTAGCACTGCTGTCTCAATTACACACATGTAAATATTATGAATTTCTTTCAAAAATGTAAAGGGCGATTTCGATATACACAAATTTTCTCATCATTTTCAGTGGTTACGTTATGTGCAAATATAATTGCTTTAAAAAGCAGCATTTGTTTACCCCTTGCTGTTCTGAGGTTCTGAGCCTTGAAAACAATGAAGCAGAAGTCAGTTCTCCTCCAGGCTGGTTAATCAGAAGTCAGAACCAAAATATAAACAACTGGATAAATGCTGCTTCCGATAGCAATCACATTTGCAAATAACCACTGAGCATTTTTAAATAGCGTATAGATTAAAGATGATTAGAATTGCTTGTTCTTTGGGGGGTGTTTTCCTTTAATATATCAGGTATGGCAGATGTTTTTGAGCGCTGGTACACATTTCCCATTGCATTCTTCCAAAACAGCAGGCTCTTCTGTAAATAGCGACCAAATGATCCTTCCCCAGGCTGTTAAAATGGGAAAGATCCAATACCATAATTATCTGTAAAGGTGTCAATTAAAGAGCAGGGATAGTTTTTTTAACATCAGTTTTCCTTTACGCCTGTGAAATGCCAAAGATCAAAGCAACTATTTACAATAAGTAGCTATTAATTTTATGGGTTTTTTCTGCTCAGTATCAGTTTGCAGATAAATAGTAATGGGATTATACATTTTTGGAAATTTGGAGCACAATTCCCTTAGGGCTCTGGCACACGGGGAGATTAGTCGCCCGCGACAAATCTCCTGTGTCTCGGGCGACTAATCTCCCTGAAATGCCATCCCACCGGCGAAAATGTAAATTGCCGGTGGGATGGCATACGCGGCGGCGCAATCTCACTGAAATCGCGCAAGTTTCCTCTCGAGGCATGTTATATTGTATTGTATATTGTATATATAGCAGTGCAAGAAGTAGGCATTCTTGATAATAGTAGTCTTTGGATGCCTGGGTGGGTGCAGTCCTCAAATTTCACTGGATAGATATTCAAACAAACGGACAGCTTCTCACGGGTCTTATGAAGGATAAATGTATTTTTATTGAAAAATAACAGGACTAACGTTTCGGTGTTGCACCAGCCTTTCTCAAGTTACAAATCACTATTAATGAACCCCCTGCTAAAATGCATAGAAAAGCCAAGCACCTGCAATGCAGAGCATGTGAGGAGCAACTTCCTGACAACTACTGTAAAGGTGGCCATACACGAGCAGATCCGCTCGCTTGGCGATGTCGCCAAGCGAGCGGATTTTCCCCCGATATCCCCACCTACGGGTGGGCGATATCGGGGAGAATTTAGGTTAAAAAAAAAATAATCCGATCGTTTGGCCCTGGGGCCAAACGATCGGATTATGTGGGCGGCAATGGGGCAGTCGGATCGGGGACCGCATCAACGAGCCGATGCGGTCCCCGATCCGACCAGATTTTCTAACCTGGCCGATCGAGATCTGGCCAATTTCAGGCCAGATATCGGTCGGCCAGGCCGCTCTGCTCTCCCCATACATGGGCCGATTAGCTGCCGAATCGGTCCAAGGGACCGATATCGGCGGCTATAGTCGGCCCGTGTATGGCCACCTTAAGGGCTCTGGGACACGGGGAGATTAGTCGCCCACGATGAATCTTCCTGTTCGCGGGTGACTAATCTCCCCGAAATGCCATCCCACCAGCGAAAATGTAAATCACCGGTGGGATGGCATATGCGGTTCCGCAATTTCCCTGAAGTTGCGGAAGTTGCCTTGAGAGGAAATATTAGTCGCCCGTGAACAGGGAGGCCCTAAGAGGTTTTGTGGTTCCTGCTTATTATATCTGGCTGATAAGGAGAAAGGGAACACTCCTTCCACTTCAGCTGACTGGATGAAAGATTTTATAAGATGTACCATGCTAGAGATGTTTTCTCAATTCAAACAGAGCACTTCAGTGGATAATTCTGCTTCTTGCCCTCTGCCTACATCGCATATGGCCCAGAATATGGTTTCATTAGATGATACGAACGAGGATTCTTCATCTTCCAAGGAAGAGGATACACTGTATCTGTTTCCAGCAGAAAACACTGCAAAGCTTAAAGCTACCATAGACTCCCTCCCTGGATTCAGAGCCTTCTTCATCCCAGCTATTAAAGAGATCTAGAGCCTTTCCTGTCCATTCTCTTATGGAGGAACTTAAGGCTAGGGAATGGAAAAATCCTGAGAAGGCTCCTTCTATAACTAAGAGACATAAATTACTCTTTCCAGTACAGGAGGAAGAACTTAAAATTTGGGAAGCTCCTCCCAAAGTATCGCCATAGCCAGATTGTCGAAGAAGACGTTGATCCCAGTGGAAGATGGCTCGGGTCTTAAAGACCCTATGGATAGAAAGGTGGAATGTTTATTGAAACACTCTTATTCTACAGCTATTGGCCTGTGTAAACCTGCGCTTGCAGCGTATGGTGTTGCTCGTTCTTCCAAATTCTGGATCAAGCAGCTTGGGGAGGATATCGATAACCGGGTATCCAGAGATGTGTTGCTAGAGTCTCTTACGCAAATAAGCTCAGCGGTGGATTTCCTATGCGATGCCACTATAGAAAGCATCAAACTTTCCTCTAAGGCGATGGTGCTTGTCCACAGCTGCTAGGAGGGCGTTGTGGCTCAGAACCTGGTGGGCAAACGTTACTTCTAAGAATAGTCTTTGCTCCATGGGGTTTGAGCCTGGTCATTTATTTGGTGCAGAATTGGATAAATTGCTGGAGGCTTTTTCTGGATCCAAAGGGAAGCGCCTCCCACAAGAATCAAATAGGAAGAAGAATTTCTTCTTTTGCTCTAGAAGGTATTCTCCTATGAGAGAGAGCACATCACAAAGACCTCTCACAAGTAGAAATGAGAGAATCAACGATAGGAACCTCGTTCAAAAGAAAAAGAACACTTTCTGAAGCAAGGGACTCCCTACCTGTGGCGGGGAGGCTGGCTTATTTCCTTCCAGAATGGAGGGAAACTATTGCAGATCCATGGGTTCTCAGGTTAATTACTTTCAGCTATCGGATAGACTTCAAATCTACCCCTCCTTCAATATTCAAGGTTACTCCTCCAGCAAGTCAGTTACAGCAGGTAGCTCTCAAAGAGGCTGTTATGGAGTTCATTGCTTCCAAGGTGTTGGAACCTGTTCCTCAGACAGAAGAAGGCCTAGGAACATATTCAAGAGTTTTTTCGGTTCCAAAGCCAAATGGCAAATTTCAAACTATCATAGACCTTCAGTTTGTCAATCAGTTTATAGAAAAAAGATCCTTTCATATGGAGACAGTAAGATCAGTAACGAATGCTTTAGATCGGGGAGATTTTATGGCCTCATTAGATCTCAAAGATGCGTATCTCCATGTTCCTCTCTGCAAGGCTCACAGGAAATTTCAGCGCATCACAGTCTACATCAGAGGAGTGCTACGTCACCTGCAGTTCCCAGCTCTGCCTTTTGGTATTACCACAGCCCCCGTATCTTTACCAAGATTGTGGCAGCGGTAGTGGCGGTTCTGAGGAGACAGGGAATCACAGTGATTCCATACCTGGACGATTGGCTAATCACGGAAGTGTCGGTGCCCTTGCTGAGGAAACATCTTGCCAGAACAGTCCTGTTGCTCCAGAGTCTAGGATGGATTGTGAACTGGGAGAAGTCGTCGGTAACTCCTTCATACTCAATCCGCTTCCTGGGATTAAACATCATTTCAGAAAGAATGAAGGTTTTTCTACCTCCAGACAAGATAAGCAAGATTTCGGAAGAAGTCCAGGGAATTCTTATGCACAGTTTGTCTTCTTTCCAAGATCTGATGAGAGTATTAGGCCTCATGACATCTTCCATAGATGCAGTCCCATGGGCCAGGTTTCATATGAGGCCACTGCAATTGGAAATCCTGTCGAGATGGAACAAGAAAATTTCTTCTTTGGATACAAGGGTCATCCTGTCCAGAGAGACAAGAGTTCAACTGAGATGGTAGCTTCAGAAGAAGAATCTTGCTTGGGGACTTTCCTTTCAGCAGACAGAGTGGTCGATATTAACCACAGATGCCTCTCAGTTGGGATGAGGAGCCCATTTCAGGCGTCAGACAGCCCAGGGGTACTGGGATCCGATGGAAAGCTCCATGTCGTCGAACTTCAGGGAGTTAAGAGCCGTCTTCAAAGCCATGCAGGTGTTTCATTGTCAGTTGAAGGGGAAAGATATGAGAATTCTATCAGACAATGCCACTACGGTGGCATACATCAACAAGCAGGGGGGAACCAGATCTTTGATCCTGAACAACGAGATTTTCAGGATTCTCTCCTGAGCAGAAAGATATGTTCCCAAGATTTCTGCAGTCCATATAAGAGGGGAACTTAATACTCTGGCAGACTCTTTGAGCCGGAAGTTTATGAAGCCGGGGGAATGGTCCTTCGACCAGAACATATTTGGAGAAATCTCGCGGCAGTGGGGTCTCCCATTTATCGACCTGATGGCAACCAGGAGGAACAGGAAACTCCAGATATTTGCTTCCCGGTACAAGAAGGATCGGCCAGACTTCCTGGATCTGGCAGGAACAGGTGAATGCCATACTAATAGCTCCCTCCTGGCCCAAGAGGAGTTGGTTCTCTCTTCTGCGGAGAATGGCGCAGAACAACTTCTGGATTCTTCCTCAGACTCCTTCCTTGTTGACGCAGGGGTCCCTAACTTGTCAAAATCTGGCTGTTCTTCAGATGACGGCCTGGAGACTGATTGGGCCATAGTAGAATCTCAGGGTCTGTCATTAACATTCTTATCAAGTCTAGGAAAAAGACTACTAATAAAGTCTATGCTAGAGTATGGAGAACTTCAAGAATTGGTGCTTAAATAATCAAGTGGAAGATCAATCCTCCATCAATTATTTGCTTAAGTTTCTCCAAGAGGGATTCAATAAGTGCTTAGCTGTTAACACCATTAAAGTTCAGATTTCTGCCCTTTCAGCACTGTTTAACAAGTCTTTGTCTTCGTTAGTCCTTGTTAAGAGATTCGTAAAGGCTATTTCCAGAATTCATCCCAGAAGGCTTCAGTCCTGTCCTCCCTGGGATTTATCTTTGGTACTGAACTGTTTGGTCCAGAGCCCTTTCGAGCCGGTTGAAGACTGCTCCATAAAATGCTTATCATTCAAAACTCTCTTTTTTTGTGGCCATTACCTCTGCAAAAAGAATAGGAGAGTTACAGGCTCTGTCAATAAGAGAACCATATCTTACTTTCTTTCCTGATCGCGTGGTCTCTGTCCAATTTTAGGTTTCCTTGTCCAACATTAATCAAGAAATTGTGCTTCCTTTCAAATCCCAGGTGACAGATGGAGACTCCAACCAGCTTCCTCTTCTGGATATGGGAAGGGCAATCAAGATTTATGTGGAACGTACAAGGGAATTCAGGAAGGATGAAAATCTGTTTGTCTCCTTTTCGGGAAAAAACTAAGGTTGTAAAGCCTCCAAAACCTCATTATCTAGATGGATTAAGGAGACCATTCAGATGTCTTACATTAAAGATGACCGTATACCTCCTTTTTGGGTCAGAGCACATTCCACAAGAAACATTTCCACTTCATGGGCCGAAGTCGCTAATGTCTCCATGGAAAACATATGTAGGGCAGCTACCTGGAATGCTCCAAATACCTTTATTCAACATTATAGAGTGGATATCTTAGCCTCTCAGGAAGCTTCCTTTGGCAGGAAGGTTATCCAGAAGGCGGTATGACCAGAGCCTGCCCTTAAGCTTGCTAATTCTCAGGGTTTCTGGCCTATGGGACGTAAGGGAATTAGTAAATTTATACTTACTAAGGGAAATTTACTTTTCCCTTAGTCCCTTCGGCAGCAAAAATGCCCCCCCAAAATAAATCCTTATGCATTAATCGGTGTGTACTCGTTTATTCACTGAGGTCTGTTGTTACTAACCCTTTTTCATAGGGATGGATTAATCAAACTTTATTGTTCCACTTGTTCCTACCAAAAAGGGACGGAGAATAAATCTCAGGGTTGCTGCCGAAGGGACTAAGGGAAAAGTAAATTTCGGTAAGTATAAATTTACTAAATATGGGTCATTGGTCTGGCTAATACATATACGGTGTTCGTTCCTAGAATATACGGTGTTCGTTCGAATTACCTCATATTGAAACTGGTTGTAACACGCTAACTATCTCTTTAGTATATATACATAACTATCTTTTTGGGTATATACTTTTATATGTATAGAAGCCTTAGCGATGTATTTGACATTTGCTGGGGCTTTATATCATATATATATTTAACAGAACCATGATTAGATCAACAAGGCCGTGTAGAAGGTTATGTCACTGGAGTACTATGCAGTTTTTATTTATACGTTTTATTATTTTATTATACGTTTTTTACTTTTTATTTTTTGTTATATTGTCTATTTGGTTGATACTTACCTTGCATACCATGTTGTACGTCATGTATACATCACATTTTTGTGTTTCCCACCAAACTCAGTATTTAGGGATGACTGATTTGTAACATTGAGAAAGACTGGTGCAACAGCTGAAGCGTTAGTCTTTATTTTTGCAATAAAAATACATTTATTCTTCATAAGACCTGTGAGAAGTGGTCCGTTTGTTTGAAAAAAAATAATACATATATATATATAAATATATATATACCTTAATCCAGAGACGTTACTGCACTCATCCCATAGCATAAACTCCGGTGCTCAGCAATTTCAGGACGCTGTCTCGTCCCTCAATTATAAATGTATTTGAAAAAGAAGCGGCACTCTTATTAATTGCAAAAGTGTATTAAAAAAGAGGAATCACGTGCGACTTTTCGGGCAAAACACATGCCCTTTATCAAGCCTGTAATAATGCAATCCATCTAGTGAATCACATTTAAAGGGATACACAGGAAAGTACATCATCCAAAAAGCATTACCATAGTGACCAATATTATATCATTATTTACACAGTATAAATACAAGGAACTATCAATAAAACAGCACAATGCATGAAAAAGGAACAGATCATAGTCCCTATTTAACCCCACACGGTGAAGCGATTAAAATTTGGCTTTTAGGTCTAATGCGCATGTGCCAAGAAAGAAGCCAGAAGAGGATCTCTCTGTGGTGCTTGCTGGGAGAATTCTGGACCAGGCAGTTTTTCTGCTGATAGGAGCACAGGCTTAGGGTATGAAGGTATGAAGGTATGATCACTGGGAGTGGCAACATTTTAGGCACCCCTCTCTCCTCCCAGTGATTTTAATTGTTGACCTAATACCTCAGGTCGGTGCTCCTGTTAGGTGATCTAATGAAAATTAGGACACTGTATTTCATTTTAGAGTAGATTACTTGGATGCTTTATAGAGCACCGGATTACTTCTATAGAAACCAATGCTCATTTCAAATCTTTGGTACAGTTTAGACAGAATCAGAACATTTCCATTAATCAAGAGATTATATTTGTCAATACAACGAATTAATTGCATTTTCTGCCTTTAAAGGAAGCTTTTACAGTGCTCCTTTTTAGAAGGGTGGACATCCATCAGAACCCCTTTTCCCCACTTACCTCTATTCTACTTGCCTAACCAAGGTTTTGGGGACAACCTTCCCAAACACAATCCAAGGAAGAGCAGTTTTTTCTGCCATAGAACAGGACCGTTTAGGGAGATTCAAATTATTGAGTATGAGCTCTGTAGTATCAGAGTAGTAACTAGCAATTGAGGGACAAGCCTATATCATATCAAGGATGTTGGCTGTATGGCTGTCCACATAACGGACAATGGTCACCTGCATGTTTTCCCCTTACTTTTTAATTCTGATGGGTTATACAGAGCTTAACCTTTTCCTAGAGGAAATAAGGTAGGAGCACCTTTAACCTCTTGCTTTATCCCAGTCCTCCTATGAGAGGAGGTCAGGGATGAAGAATGCTGTCACAAACCTTTGTAAAGTCTAAACATTCATTTGGTGGGTTGAGGGGTATAAAGCAAAGTAAATGCAAAATCAAATGCAAGTTGATATTATAGGGAAGTATCTTAGATTTACAACTTGTTCCAAATGGGAAACAGTGACTGAGAACTTTACCCATATATTTTGGTACAATAGTACAAAAGAGACTTGCTGCTTTAGTATATTTTCTTTCCAGGAGGTTGCCTGCTTTTATTAGAAATGAATGCTATTGGGCTGTTTTCCAAAGGTTTTTCTCTCTCCTTAGCTTTTAACTCTGCCTTCATTTAGGATGTTTAGCCTGATTTCTTGCTGCCATATTGCTGAGGAGATAATACACTTGCAAAGAGGGGTGTTGTCAAACAGTGCTCTCAATAAACACTTTGTCATTAATAAATGGTAGTATGTCAGAGAAAGTTAAGGCTAGGTCTGTTTTTTGTAAAAATGGCATGAGTATTCAATTTCTGCCATCTTGGCTATTATAGTTGGACCTGCGTGGAATATCCAATGACGGGTCTAGAAGTTGTGTCGAGAAAGGGAGAGAAGGAGTTATCAATAAGTGATTCAAACGTGGTTTGTATACACCTAGACAGAGATAACATTTCAGCAACTGGAAGGAGTGTTGGCCTTTTGGAGGTGCTTCCATGTGACATTAGAACTGTTAGTCTAAACTTATAGTGTAGAGAAGCCGATGCGCACCCCTGTGCTGTGTTTCTGCAATGACAGGCACAAGCTTGTGCAGACACATGAAGTAGAAATGGTTGAGAAAACAAAAAACTATGCATTTTCTCTCTCTGCCTGCACAGAAAATGCAGGCAGAGAAAAGCCAAGGCTGGGCATCATGTGGCATTAGCCTAAGGGGCACATTTACTATGGGTCGAATCCGAGTCCGAATGGAAAAAATTCGGATTGGACACGAACGTTTTACGACTTTTTCGTAATGATCGGTAATTTTGCGAAATTATCGTATAGACGTTCCGAAAGTCACGAAATATTCGGACGCTCGTACCGGCGGAAACAGCCTCCGAAAGTCACGATAAATTCGTATTGACGTTCCGAAAGTCACGAAATATTCGTATCGGACGATCGTACACGGCGGAAACAGCCTTCCGAAAGTCACGATAAATTCGTATTGACGTTCCGAAAGTCACGAAATATTCGTATCGGACGATCGTACACGGCGGACACAGCCTTCCGAAAGTCACGATAAATTCGTATTGACGTTCCGAAAGTCACGAAATATTCGTATCGGACGATCGTACACAGCCTTCCGAAAGTCACGATAAATTCGTATTGACGTTCCGAAAGTCACGAAATATTCGTACAGGAAGTTCTCCAGCGACCATTTTACAAGCATTTGGCGCCAATTTCTCTTGTGAGTTAACAGGAAGTGCTCCAGTGGCCATTTTCTTTCTTCACTGCGTTATTGGAAAGCAAAGGGAGAGGAGGCATTTCAGAGCTGCTCAAAAAAAATTTGTTTTTTTTACATTTTTTGCTGCCATGGCCCACAGCAGGGGTAGGGAGGAGGAGGAGGAGTGGGAGGGAGTGCTTGGGCTGAGTGAGGAGATAGTTGGGGAGGAGGAGGGTTTGGGTGGGGGGGCCCAGGACTTGCCTGAGTTAGGCCAAGAGGAGGTGGAGGAGGTGGCTGAAACTCAGGCAAGTCCTGAGCCCCATGGGGAGGGAAGTAGATGGGGGGTAAGGGTAAGGGCACAAGACCCTTGGGTGGGGGAGGGAGAAGAGGCCCAAGAGGCCTGGGCTAGTGCAGGGGGGGGGCAGTCAGAGGAAGGGGGGGTGCAGGGAGGGAGAGGGGGGGCAGTTAGTGTGGGGGGGGCAGGGAGAGGGGGGCAGGTAGAGGGAGAGGGGGGGCAGGTAGAGGGAGGGGGGAGGTAGGTAGGGAGGGGGGGCAGGGAGAGGGGGGGCAGTTAGTGTGGGGGGTGCAGGGAGAGGGGGGGCAGTTAGTGTGGGGGGGGCAGGTAGAGGGAGGGGGGAGGTAGGTAGGGGAGGGGGGGCAGTTAGTGTGGGGGGTGCAGGGAGAGGGGGGGCAGTTAGTGTGGGGGGGGCAGGTAGAGGGAGGGGGGAGGTAGGTAGGGAGGGGGGGGCAGCTAGAGGGCAGGGGGGGGGGAGTTTAGTTAGGGCTGGCCAGGGCAGGGGGGTGGGTATGGAGGAGGGCCAGCAACCCCCTGTGAGAAGGAGGAGCCGCCAGCCGGTGGTGGTGGTGGAGGAGGAGGAGGGGGGGCAGCAACCCCCTGTGGGAAGGAGGAGCCGCCAGCCGGTGGTGGTGGTGGAGGAGGAGGAGGAGGAAGAAGAAGAGGAGGAGGCAGGGCCCAGCTCCAAAGGCCCCCGCTTTTCCAGTGAGGAAAATTCGGCGATGGTGGAGGAAGTTTTGAGACAATGGGACTATATTTTTGGTGCGCAATCCTGTCAGCTCACTGCTGCCAGAAGAAGGGACCTGTGGCAGCAGGTAGCGGATCGCCGTGAGCGCTGTAAGCGGAGTGCACCGTGACCACAACACGGTGTACAAACGCTTCAGCGACCTGAAGAGATGCATGAAGAAGAGGTTCATGGCCCAGAGAGCACGGGCCCAGAAGGCGGGTGTAGGGCCTGTTCTTTCCAGCCAATTCAAGCCCTACGAACGCCGCCTTCTGGATCGAGCTGGTGTAGAGGTATTCGGAGGGCTGCCTGGCGAATACGTGGACACAGATAGGAGACGTAAGTGTTTTTTTTTTTATTTTAAAGCACTTATTTCACGCTGAAGGCACCTATTTAAAGGGGTGGTTCACCTTGAAGCTAACTTTGATTATGTTATAGAATGGCTAATTCTAAGCAACTTTTCAATTGGTCGTCATTATTTTTTTTATTTTTTTTTAAATGATTTGCACTATTCTTCTAACTCCTTGTAGCTTTCAGGGGGGTCACTGAACCCAGCAAGCAGAAAACTATTGCTTTGTGAAGCTACAAGTCCTCTCCTGTTCATATTGCTGTCTCTCATTCAAACCACTCCCTGGTTGCTAAGGTAATTTGAACCCTAGCAACCAGTTGGCTGCTGAAACTCCAAACTGGAGAACTGTAGAGCAAAAACTGACATTGTTATACAATGGCTAATTCTAAGCAACTTTGCAATTGGTCGTCATTATTCAAAAACTACATTAAATAAATAATGAAGACCAATTGAAAAGTTGCTTAGAATTAGCCATTGTATAACATAATAAAAATTAACTTCAAGGTAAACCACAGCTGCACAGTTAGAAGAAACCAAATAATTCACAAACTACAAAATATAATTTGCTGCCCTCTAACTATGCAGCTTTTAAATGGGGGTCACTGACCCTTTAACATTGCTAGAGCCTGAGCGCAACAGTAATACAGAGCTGTAATATAATTATGTTCAGGGTTGGCAGTTTGTCCTCCAAACTGGGCTACTAATTTAAAGCCCTTGGGGTTTTCCAAAGTACAAAGCCGCTAAGGTACAGTTTTGCTGTATTTTTTGGAGCTTTGCCGGGTTTGTAGTTTGGAAAATAGTCACATTTTTTTCCCCTAGTGTGCCTGGCACGCTGCATGCTGGGTAATGTAGTTTTTAGCTTTCAGCCTGAACCTGTCTGTTCTACCCCCTGCTCTATAGGGTATGTGATTGTACTGTTACTTTCTACTGGGATGTGGGGCAGTTCTACCCCCTGCTCCCTGCTCTATAGGGTATGTGATTGTACTGTTACTTTCTACTGGGATGTGGGGCAGTTCTACCCCCTGCTCCCTGCTCTATTGGGTATGTGATTGTACTGTTACTTTCTACTGGGATGTGGGGCAGTTCTGCAGTTGATCCTTAGGCTATAACTCTGGATATATTGGGGCTGCTGAGAGTTGTAGTTCAACACACCCATATGTATATCATGTCTGGGGTTAATGCAACATTGTGAATCTATTTCTGTAGTGAGTTCCCAGCTGGACTGGGCACAGAGGGCAGGGAATTATCAGCCATCCCAGTAACTGGAAAGGGGGGGGGGGGCGCAGGACATTGCTAGTGATTGTACGCTTTAAAAAGACATGTTTCCCGTATATCGACAGATATATCTATAGATCTATAGATAGAAATATATATGTGTGTGTGTGTATATAATGTATTTTTTTTTTTTTTTTTTCATTGTTTATATTGGCCTATTTTTGTGCTACTTTCAAAGTGGCTTTAGCCTAGTCTTTGGCTGGTTTTAGAACTGACTGGTTTTGCCAACAAAAAAAACTGCCAAACCGGACCCCAGTATAATCTGAGTGAGGCTTATTTTCAAGAAACCCTTTATTTCATGTTTACCAAATATTTGTTCATTTGCAGCTTGGGTTCCACATGACAGTCTTAATAGTACCCCAGTTTCCCCACATGCCCCTCAAATACATTCCATGAACTGCAGCTGTTAGGCCTCATTTTAATGATGACAAGTGATTTATCTGTAGTATTTGAATGGTTTTTGTCTTGTTTTTGAATCTCTGCTAAATCCAGAATGTTTGTGTGGCTTTGTAGTTTGGGGTCAAAACTTGTTCAGCATTTTTTTTTTTTTGCTTTCTGTGAACTTGTAGCTCAAGCGCAGCGCCAAAGGCCCACAGTCCAGGAGAGGCAACAGACCCGGCAGCAGACGCCGCCAGAGGCAGAGGACCAGCCCCAGGATGTCAGCGGAGCAGATGAACGGGACCCTGGGACGCCAGGTAAATATTATTTGGCTAGTTGGTTCACCAAACTGGCAATTTTGCATTTTCTGCAATGTATTCTTATGTCTATGCACTATTTATATTTTTCAGAACACCAAGCTGGACCTTCCCGCCAGTCCTTGTCCCCGCCACCTGTGTCACCCCCCAGGCGTAAGTAACCTCTCTTGCACTTGCACCCTCTGGTGTTGGCAAAATATTACAAAAAGCTGAGTGCTTAGTGCCAGGGCTAGCAGTGGCAGCTTTGAGGGCTTCATAGACATAGCTGATTAAGTGAAGAGTTGCATTAACAGAGGTGGTAATGGGGTGTTATGGTTCTAACAAGGCCAGGGCCTTGGCTTGTGTTGCCCCCAGTTTGTGATTCTTAAAGGCGTCTATAACCCCTATATTGTTTCCCCCACTGAAGGTGTGGGTCAATAGAGCTAATAGAGCCCACACTGTGGTTGTGTCCCAAAAAAAATTTAAACCCAAAAATCCCCCCGCCAACACTGGCCTCCCCTCCTGGTGCTGGTGGCCTTGCAGCTGGAGAAATAACTTCTTTGTTTCTGTTTATAGTATGTCTAGAAAATCGGCACTGTTTAAATGATTCCCTTTTAAATGTAATTATTAATAAAAGGTAATAATTTCATTATTAATAAAAGGTAATTTTTACTGGTGGGGTCAGTGACCCCCATTTAAAAACTGCAAAAGTATGTTAAAGGTGAGTCGCCCCTTTTACAGACATGCCAGTCTGACTTCTGTAACTCAGCATGGGGGGGGCAGCTGTGGGTATTCACATGACATAGTAGATAGTAAGGCACGCCCACTCTTCTCAATCCTGAATGCAGTTTGAAAAGAATATTTGATAACCATGCTTTTTTGGAGTACATGTAGGATAATGCTTTCTAATTATTGCGGCTATTGCAGTAGCCGTTGGTTTGGATTCACATATATTTCAACAATATAGGTGACTTTTTAATCATGAATTGACAATTGGACCCCTTTAAGGGGCAGATGTTTAAAAATGTGAGGCTACAACTTCATACATAAAAACTCAGTGATGTTCTATTCATTCCTATGGTCATTTTCTAAGCATAAGGTTGAGTTATTGCTAACTAAACTTTTTTTTTTTTTTTTTCTTTTTTTTTTTCAATCTGTTTAGAATGAACAGAATGTGGGTGTTTTTTTCTGTAAAAAAAATGTCAAATTTTTATCAATCTGCACCATGTTATTGAAAATGCTCTTCTCTGAATAAACGTTTTTTTAAATTCAAATACATGATTTACTTATTTGTTTATACTCTTATCCTAGATGCTGCTGCGAATGTTGCTGCTGCCGGGGGGAGTGGCCAGGACCGAGGACAAGGACTGGAACATCCATCTGCGGAAGGTTCAGTGAGGAATCCACGGGCGTCCCAGGTCGTGGTAGCCGCTCTCAGGCCTGCTCTTGGCAACCAGCGCAGCCACTTTCTCTCTCAAAGGCGGCTGTTGGCTCGTATGATTGGCGAGCAGGCCGCCTTGAGGGTAGAAGTGGCTGGGGTGAGGGCCGAGCTACAGGCCCTCCGCCAAGAGCAGGCAGCTCAGCGCCAGGAGCTGGCAGCTCAGCACCGGGAGCGGCTATCCAGCGAAGAAAGGTTCCGGAATGCTCTGCTGGCAGTTCTGGGGCAGGTACTGCATGCGCCTGCCTCTGCCTCTGCCGGGTCTGCTGAAGGGTCACTGCCTGGGCCCTCTTTTGCACCTCAACCACCGCCTCCAAGTCCTCAGCCTAGGGCAAGGGGGCGTGGGAGAGGCCGCAGAAGAGGGTCTGACCCTGACTGTGGGCCTAGCAAAAGGCGCAAGTAGGTCTCCTATCTGAGTCCCTACTTTCGCCTTGCAGCCTTTTTGAGCCAGACCTCTACACCAACTTGCTCTCTGGCCATGAACTTTTTTATGCATCTCTTCAGGACTCACACGATCCGCTACATGAGCTGACAGGACTAAGCACCAAACAAGTAGTCCCATTGTTCTCAATATTCCTTCACCAAAGCCGAATTTTCCTCACTGAGGGGCACCATAAAAATATCTGGTGGTGCCCTCCCCAATACCATCTGGGAAGCACTTATAACATCAAAGTGCATTTTCTCTAACATCTATGTTTGCCCATTGAGAGTTTGTGCCACGATAACATCTTGTGGCACCCTCCTTAATACCATCTGGGAAGCACTTGGAACTTCAAAGTGCATTTGCTCTAACATGAATATTGGGCATTTCCCCAAATACAATGTGGCCATGCCTGTGAATTGGCCTACTTAAACACACACTAATGCAATTCTAACATCCTTAAAAAAAAAAAAAAAAAGACATTTGTGTTGTACCGACATACCAAAGAAACGTGCCTCCTTCTCCTATGTTGTATGACTGACTAAAAAGGGGTATCTCTTTAAAGTCTTCATTCTCTGCTGTGCAGTCTAATGTGCAAAAGAAACAACTATATGCTTTTCAGGTTGTGTATGTCGTTACTATGCAGTTTATTGAAAGTATGGTTTATATGCAGTCTCCTGCCGGTATATTGTTTACGGAAGGCAGCTTTCCAAGTCCTCCTTTCCCTTTGCTTTCCAAAATGCAAGTCACTAATGCCTACAAGGGTAATTGAATGTTGTACTACTATGCACTAATGCTGCGTGGCTGTCAAAAGCCAATGTCAAGAGAGCAGCCTGGTAAATGTTCTCCTCCTCCTCCTCCTCCTCCTTTTTTGTAATATATTGTTTATAGAGGGCAGCTTTCCAAGTCCTCCTCTCCCTTTGCTTTCCAAAATGCAAGTCACTAATGCCTACAAGGGTAATTGAATGTTGTACTACTATGCACTAATGCTGCGTGGCTGTCAAAAGCCAATGTCAAGAGAGCAGCCTGGTAAATGTTCTCCTCCTCCTCCTTTTTTGTAATATATTGTTTATAGAGGGCAGCTTTCCAAGTCCTCCTCTCCCTTTGCTTTCCAAAATGCAAGTCACTAATGCCTACAAGGGTAATTGAATGTTGTACTACTATGCACTAATGCTGCGTGGCTGTCAAAAGCCAAAGTCAAGAGAGCAGCCTGGTAAATGTTCTCCTCCTCCTCCTTTTTTGTAATATATTGTTTATAGAGGGCAGCTTTCCAAGTCCTCCTCTCCCTTTGCTTTCCAAAATGCAAGTCACTAATGCCTACAAGGGTAATTGAATGTTGTACTACTATGCACTAATGCTGCGTGGCTGTCAAAAGCCAATGTCAAGAGAGCAGCCTGGTAAATGTTCTCCTCCTCCTCCTCCTCCTCCTTTTTTGTAATATATTGTTTATAGAGGGCAGCTTTCCAAGTCCTCCTCTCCCTTTGCTTTCCAAAATGCAAGTCACTAATGCCTACAAGGGTAATTGAATGTTGTACTACTATGCACTAATGCTGCGTGGCTGTCAAAAGCCAATGTCAAGAGAGCAGCCTGGTAAATGTTCTCCTCCTCCTCCTCCTCCTTTTTTGTAATATATTGTTTATAGAGGGCAGCTTTCCAAGTCCTCCTCTCCCTTTGCTTTCCAAAATGCAAGTCACTAATGCCTACAAGGGTAATTGAATGTTGTACTACTATGCACTAATGCTGCGTGGCTGTCAAAAGCCAAAGTCAAGAGAGCAGCCTGGTAAATGTTCTCCTCCTCCTTTTTTGTAATATATTGTTTATAGAGGGCAGCTTTCCAAGTCCTCCTCTCCCTTTGCTTTCCAAAATGCAAGTCACTAATGCCTACAAGGGTAATTGAATGTTGTACTACTATGCAAGGGCCTAAGACAAGAGGCCAGCACTTACCTCATGTATCTGACTGCTTTTCCAAAGAAACAGATATGTTTACAAGTGATAAATGTTAAATATTGTTTATCATGTCTTTTATTTTTGTTAATGTTTCTTATTGCCTGGCTGTAGGGGCGCAACAAGTGTAATGCAATAAGTGCTTTGCACTTTTTCTTAGCCTTTGTCCTTTACGGGTCAAGCATTGCTGGGTTTCTAATGCCCCCTCGGCCTACAGTAACTTTATATTTCTTGTGGAAATGTTCACGTTTTGTTTTTTAAAAAAAAAAAAAACATCTATACACTTTGTTGGATGTTTGTAAAGTATTGATTTCATATTTATTATGACTGTCATTAAAGAGACATTCAAAATGGCTTTTCTTTACTTTATTTTGCATCATCATTTTCTAGATCAATTTAGTTGTAAAAGGCAGGAAGGTGTAAAGGTGAAGTTATTGCTCCAGTCAGTATGGGGCCATTGATTGGAGGGAACACAGGCAATGGGATTTCACACAGCTAGCCAAGAGTCGCATCCTTCTGAGTCTCAGCAGCAAACAGCAGTCTCAGCAGCGTGCAGTCTTCTCCCACTGTGAGCAAGTGAGGGAATATTATTCTGTAACAAGCAGTAATATTATTGTTTCTTAAAGCAGAGTAAGTGGTAGTCACCTGAAAGTGGCACTTAGCAGCAAAGGGCACAATGCCTGGTACTTCTCCATAGCAGGTCCGTCTCCCAGATGGTTGGTAACAGCAGTGACAGGTCCAAGCAACAGAAATGAGGTTTTAGCATTTCACCAGCAACATTCAAAAGCACCAAAGTATTTCAGTGGGGGTAGCCACACAACAAAGTAGATCCCACAAACCTGAAAGTAGAATTACTTAGTAATGCTAATAATTTAAGGACAAGTGAACCCCAAACTTCATTTAGCCCTAATGGAAAACACAATTAAATTGACTGGGGTTGACTTGTCCTTTAAATGGTTGACTATTTTAACATGACTGATTTTTGTTTGTAAGCGTGTTTACTTACACCAGAAGGTGTCCCGGGAAGGCCTATACTGCTAGGGGCACACCAACACATCACAATCAGCGGGCTCTTTATAATTAAGAAAGGAAAAGATATGATTACATTTAAAGAGACATTGCACTGAAAATGTGAACAAACTCATCATAAGCATGATAATGGCCATTCATTGTGTGTGCTCTACCTCAACACTGTAATAAGATCCCTCTATATCAGTGATCCCCAACCAGTGGTTCGTGAACAACATGTTGCACCCCAACCCCTTGAATGTTGCTCCCAGGGGCCTCAAAGTAGGTGCCCATTTTTGAATTTCTGGCTTGGAGGCAAGCTTTGGTTGAATAAAACCCAGTGTAAAGCCAAACAGAGCCTTCTGTAGGCTGCCAGTCCACATAGAGGCTACCAAATAGCCAATTATAGCTTCCATGCTTGTGTTGCTCCCCAATACTTTTTCCATTTGAATGTGGCTCACAGGTATAAAAGGTTGGGGACCCCTGCTCTATATCAAGGCCTAACACCAATCAATCACAGTTGTTTCTGCACTGGCCAAAGTCACTTATGTTCATACAGTGCCAGAATTTACTACAAAAACAAACCAGTAACTAAACATACACATTTTTGTTGTCATCATTCATTTTCTTCTGGTTAACACAGTTGCAAGGGCAAGTTAAACACATTTAATGAGGTATATTATCAAGTGAATGATATGCTCAGCTTACAACTAAAGTGTGAGGCAATCAGCTGATCACTCACTCTTCTCCCCTGTGGTTGGTTACCCATGCGCCTGCCAACATACCCCTCAATCTCAGGTTCCAGAGCATAATTGATGTGTGCGCGTAGGCCATGATCCATTGCAACATTGTGCAACATGGCGCAGACAACAATGATCCCTGAAACCTTAATGGGGGAATAAAGAAGAGCTCCACCAGTGACTGAGAGGCATCGGAAGCGCGACATGAGCACCCCAAACAGGCGCTCAATCACATTGCGCGTCTTCCGATGGGCACAGTTGTACCTACGTTGGGCAGGTGTGCGGGGAAAACGAACAGGGGTCATCAGCCAAGACGAAACCCCATATCCTGCGTCTCCTAGAACAAAGGAAAAAATATGAGTGGAAGCACATCCACCCCTTGATTGAAAAGTTACATACACATGCATGTGATAGATTCCAAGACTGCCTCCCATTTAGCAAATCCCAGCTATTACACATGCTCAGGTGTGAGGAGTTAATTAGTCCATCAGAAACACACAAGTTCAAAGAAATGCTTTCTAAAACTACCATTCCCAAGATGCTTAGTAAAACAAGGGCAAGTAAAGTGGTGTTAATTTGGAGATACATTTTGGTACTATCAAGAACTGACATGATTACATAGTGAAATTCTACTGCACATTATATTAGGCCAATTGTATGCACAGAGGACTAATGGGTGTGTGTCGGCATGACCAATTAATTAATAGTTGTGAAAGTTGAGGTAAAAAAATGGTAAAAAAGTACTTACCCACCAGCCAGCCCTGCGGCTGTGCAATCAATGGCTCCCAGGCAATTTGGAAAATGGCCAATGAGGTAAAAGTCTTGCTTTACCCTTGTCCACTCTGCCTCAGTTGAGGGAAAGGAAATGAGCCTTTGCGAGTGCGGTAGAAGTGCCCTCAGCACTTGCCTCAGTATCCTGCTGAAGGTGGGCTGGCTCATACCGACAAGGCGTGCGGAGACCTGCTGGAAACTGCCACTGCCCAGGAAATGCAAAACTGCAAGCAGTTTGCTTATCCCGGGCAGGGCCTGAGACCGTGCCGTCACAGGATCTAGCTCCTGCCTAACCAAATCAAATACCTGCAAAATGGTGGCACGGCTCAGGCGGTACATCCGCCTGAAGGGAAGGGACACCTCTCCAAAATTGACAAGGCTGTCTGATCCTAGCAAGTGGCAAATGAACTGGGGGCTCCTGCTGATCAGCCCCTGCCCCCTCTAAAACCTCTAAAGCTGCCAGCAGTGCTGGAGCAATAACATCATGTTCCATGTTTAGGCAAACTGAAGTGAGTTCTAGGGGTTTTATACCTTTGGCAGCCTTTAACGAGCAAGCTGTGCAGTCTTTAACTCTTTCCTGTTTGTTTATCTGAAAAGGTTAGGGCAGCCTGTAAATGACTATATTTTGCTCTAAACACAAATCACACACAAACTACTCAACTTCCATTTGAAAGCCATGTATGATTGAAAATCCCTATTTGTATGTATGTATAACTTTATTTATAAAGCGCCACAAGGGTACGCAGCGCTGTACAATCTTACAGAAAACAAAATTACACACAGGGAGGACAAGTGATATAATAAATAAATACAATAAATATATATATATATAAGTGCCATGTGGTATGAGACACAGTTGGTTTAATTTCCCCTTGAAAGCCATGTATGATTGAAAATCCCTATTTGGTTTAATTTCCCCTTGAAAGTAGTAAAAGGACAGGCTGACAATGGTTATTCACTTTTTGGATTATTTTCGCCTTCAACACGAAAATTTCGGCTATTGAAGGCTTTGGTTACGATAAAAAATCGTAACCCAAAAGCGTTTATGAATTCCGTATATTCGCATGTTTGCGAATTTATCGTGAAATTTTTCCGAAAAAGTCGTAAAAAAATACGAAAAAGTCGTAATAAATACGAAAAAGTCGTAACAAATACGAAAAAGTCGTAACAAATACGAAAAAGTCGTAAAATACGATAAAGTCGTAACGGCTCCGCAAAATGATACGAAAGCGCCGAAAAAATCGCAAAATTACCGATGATTACGAAAAAAACGGATTCGGACGCAATCCGACCATTCGAGCCATAGTAAATGTGCCCCTAAGACTTGAGTTTTACCAGAACAAAGCATTATACAATTGTTTCCACTTGCAGCTAATAAAGAATCCCATGGGGAAGATGATCCACAGACCTTACCCTTTTTAGCAAAGGAAATGTTAACACAGATGAACAGTTCAACCACTGGGAAATTTAACTTCTAAACTTACTTACTTGCCATTGCCGATAATAACTGGAAGAGAACCTCACAATCCAATGGAATATCCTAAACCCTTTCATCTAGATGACAGCAGTACCTGTATGCTTTTTGGTAAGAATAATTTTCTTATAGTAATATGGACTAATAAAAGAACCCCAACATGTTTTATCCCCATAAGCTACACAAGTATGAAAAGAACATGCACTGACTAAATCACCTTTGGGACAGGATGAGAAAAGCCAAGGCTGCATCTTGTGTGACATTAACCTTAAGAATATCACAGCATAGGTTTGTTGGATTAGAGGTTACACCTAGGGCTGTTTGTTGGTAATACTCTATGTTGGAGCCCTTTGATCCAACCATGTGTGTACCTCTGTTGGAGTGAAAAATATTTGCATAAATGAGGGCCATCCTGAACCCTGAAGTGTTATGGGTAGAGCATGCTGTAGGTAAGTGGGGTCTTTTGTAGCAATTTGTTTACTCTAGTCAATTTTGCTGTCCTTTTGGGACCTGCAGGAAATTCTTCTCTCTGCTTTAAGAATGGCATCCCAGAACAGTCTCTGTAGTTTAGTACTCCTAAAAGAATTTTTTTATACATTATTTATACAAAGCCTAGTATTTGTTCTTCTTACATATAGAATGAAGTAGGCACAGAATTGCTCACACAGTGTTTTAATAGTGTGTGTGTGTATGGGGGGGTCTTGGTCTTCAAGGGCTGATATTCAATTCTCTACCTCCTTTCCTAATGTTTTGGAGATCATGCCATAAGAGAGAGAAGGAATTTAATGGTAACTGGTGGAGCAGCTTTTATTTATCACACTTACCAGATCACAGATCATCAGATCAAGTGTGAATTATCATGAACCATTCTGCATTTTGGGGTTGAGGAGAGGACAAGAGAGATTGTCAGGAAGACTTTATCTGACTCTGAGGCCTGGGTCACAGCATAATGCTTTATACAGGCTACCACCTATGTTTGGGTTCTTTCAAGTTCTTGCTTGTGGCAGAGGATTAAGTTCTGTAGAGTTGGATGAGAATATTTCCATTTGAATTGAATGGGCAGAATTGTTAGGATGTATGTTGAATCTATTCAACTGTCCCCCCTTATTTTTGCCAGTGTTTAAACCCCATTTCCTCAGAGAGAAGTGTCTTATTCTATATGTCCTGTCAGAGATGTGGATGCAAGATATGCTGAAAGAAGATTCCTGATGTTAGTGAGAAAATCATGTCAAAACGATGCACACAGGCAATGCTGGAGGATAGCTTTGGGGTACCAGAAGCACCATGCTGAGCTAATTTTTATCTCTCGAGAGCCCAGAACAGTCAAAGGCAGAAAGCTTCAGCTTTAAGAACCTTACTGCATATGGAAGTATCTTAATTTGTCTCTCCCTGTCTTCCCTTTTTCCTTCTTCCTTCCTCTATTACATTTTTCCAATCTACTAAAACACTGTTTCTTAACCATATTTATGCTGCTTATTATAATTACTAATTACTGAACATCACAGGACTTTACCAATAGGTTAAGAATCAATGTACTAAAATGTAAGTTGAATAAAGCACACCAATCAATCGAATATAATTAAATTTGGAGCATGCATACTTTGGAGTGCTCTTTAAGTCATGGTAAGGTCTGAGTGATCCCACACAAGAAAGAAGCCAAAGATGCTAATAATGATAATAAAGATGCTAATAATGATAGGGGTCAATTCTAAATTAGTGTTTTCTAAAGCAGAGGCCCAGGTACTAATCATGCTGGACTTTGAAGTTTGTACAACATAGTGTGACTGGTTCTTGTCTTCATATAACATTAAACAAATACAGTCATCATGTTGCTTGTAAAGCTGGTCATCAGGGGGGTCCAGGGGTTACATAAATCAGTGGCGCCCCAAGAGTGTGAAAAGGGTGATTTGTGGACTTCAGTGGGTGGGGCTTAGGGGGTAGTTAGCAGATTTGGGCAGGTTGTGAGCATGGTTAGGGTGTAATGGGGCAGGCCAGAAGTGCTGTCATGCATGCACAAAATATTTTTTTTTCATTGGAGCCCCATTTTAATTGTTAGAAGTACCCACTGCCCAGCTGACTGGTGGGCAAATAATTAAGGTCCAATTGAAGGTTGGCTTTGTTGTCTTAGCAGCATGGGGCCCCATGGTAGCCTTGCTTGCCACTTTGACAGCTTATTGGCCACTCTAGGGAGGGCCTTCCGACAGGCTGCCTGACCAATGTCTGTCTGAAAATCAGTGAAGCAAAAAATTGGGAAAGTTTGATAATCCCTGGTGGCCTCACTATGTTGGGCCTTGTGACCAGTTTGGTCCAGTGCTTCAACAGCCAAATGAGGCATAGATTCCAGTGAGCAGCCATTTATATGCAAGGTCAGCTTAATACTTCATACATGAACATATTGCATATAGAAGTAACCCCTGTCACTTTTTTAGTTTTACACTTATTTACATAAAATGCAGTGATCTGATTTTTTGTATTTTTTTTTTTAAATGATCAATCCATAATAATGCTATTTAGATTGTAGTATGAATCCTTTGTAGCTGTGGCAGTGATTTTGTTTTGGCTTGATATCTCACTCACATCTGCAGAGATGTATACAAAGAGAGTCTTGTGATCAGAAATATATGCAGATCTGGTACCCATAGCCAGTGCTTAGCCCTGAGCCATCTACATAATGTCCCTGCCAGTGAACCTAATTGTGAATTCAGAATTGGATACTCTTATTATTCTACCTGCGACTGTCTCCGTTTCCTTTCCTCTTGTACCCCCTTGAAATCTCAGTGTGCCCTTCCTCTGTCTTCTCCGCAGCCCCCATCCTGGAGAACCTGTTTGCTTTCCGTACTTTTGTTATGATAAGCTTCCCCCTTTGTATTTCCCCTGCTGCTGCAGCTCCTTAATGTTTGCTGCCTCTGTGTATAGACACTGGTATGCCTTGTATTCCTCAATGCCATGAGGACCCTCCCTTCGAAGGCAGGATTTTTGCTTATTAGTTAAATGTTTGCTCTGAAACCGGATACCTGGTTTAAGAAAAAAGACCCCTTCTTTGACTGACTGCATCTATTTAAAAAGACAAGGCTAGGTTTATAAGTCCTAGGTTCTTCATGTGCCCATATGAGTCTTCAAAGCAAAGGGTTTTTTTTTTTTCTTTCTAAAATTCATCCCCCCCTTCTTGACTTGCTGTGTCAAATGAGCATCAAGTGGGCACAGTGCACATAGTTAAAGACCACTGCGAGTGTAGATGTGCCTGTACTTGACACTTTCCATCCAGATTTCGTTGAACCTGCCACTCCAATGACCCAAGAGACACACGGGGCTCTCCAACTCTCTAATCAGGAGTCAGTTTGAGATTTGGGGAAAGAAAAAAAAAATATAAAACAAAACAAACAAAAAAAAAAAAAAAACAAGATCTTAGCTGCCTGGACAAATGAACACAAATGCATTTAGGGGCTGGAAGGAGAGACTCCACTTCTCACCTCACCACCAAGTAAGTGTTCATTGACAAATATATATATATTGAGTTTTTTTTTTTTTTAACAAAATCTTTCTCTTTTCATTTATTGTGATTTACAGACAAAATGCATTTATGGGCTTTTGGCTGCAAATGATTTGGTCTCTTTATGTGCATAAATTCTAGTTGCTGCCATTAAAACTGTACGGGGAGACTTAAACCAGGGATAATGAATGTGGTCCTTGTAGATGGCGTGTGCTATGATTTAAGAAGAAATACTTATCTCTGGCTCTGAAATAAAAGAACCCAAATACTTTATTATTGAGACTGCAATTTAAAATAATTAAATACTTTATATTGGGAATATCAAGCTGTCATTGAGCTCTACTAAACCTTAGCTCCCAGCATCTGTTTGGGGGGATGCTGGGAATTGTAGTTTCACTATAACTGGGGATGTGCAATTTGGAAACAGAGTCATAGATGAATGATGTGTAATGGTATCTCATTTGTGTGTAGAGCAGTTGTAACAGGTGGAATGACAAAGGTATCTGGCACTGATTTAACTGATCAGCATAGAGCAGTGTTGAACCGTATCAGTGATTTATAACCGGAAAACTGGAAACCATTGATAGTATGTGTTTATTAACAGACTAAGCTGTGTAGACCTTGCAGTGCTTTGCCAATGGGCAAGAGAGGATGTGGCTAATTTCTTTAAATTGTGTGTTGTTACAGTGTAGAGCAGTAATGCTTAATTGCTTCCATTCTAGGTTTTGCTGAACTAGAACGTCCAGCATCCACCCGGCGGTAATAGGACACTAGGGCATGCAATATAGGTGGAGTGCCATTTTACCTAAGAGTTATTTTAAGCAGTTGCATATAGTAAGGCTGTGTGCAATTTAACCATTTTGTAGTGGGAGTTTGCAGTGACTCTTTGTTGCGAATCTGACGCACAGATAAGAATTCCCCTCCCACCCGTGGTTTATGGGGTAAAACGCTACTAGAGGTGCTCCATATTAGATGCAAGAGGCAGTTTCTGTGCTGCTGGGAATTCCGTATTGTGACGTCTATTCAATATACGCAAGCGCACATTTTCCTGTTTCCCGGAATGTCCCCATATAAATTGGAAAGAAAAATCTACCTCTTCTAGTACTTATCCAGTAGTGCTTGCAATCCAGAGATAACTGAATGTATCCAGTAGTTTGGGACTGAATGTTCTGGATATGGTTAGTTGGGGGAGTGCTGTCAGTTATCCCAGGTCTTTTTTCCATGTCACTTTCTGGCATTTTACAAAGAGCCTCTCTGTTTGGCCCCATGTTACACCGAAGCCTTAATTGCTCACCGATTACTCAGTCGAAAAATGGAAATATTCATACGTAGGGACAAAGATGCGGTATTGTTCCTACAATAAATAAACCTGCTGCAGGGCCAATTCTGTTATTATAGACTTTTTCTGCCTACACAGACAGATATTCACAACCATCTGGGGTGAGAAGAAACCACTGACAGCCAAATGCATTTAAATACAAATATCGTCTGGGCATTTTCAGCTGCGTGCTTTTAGCTGTACTGTGTAACGCTCAACCTGAAGGCATGCAGAATGGCATTTGAGGTGGATGATTGTTGCATCACTATGAGGGTTGGAGTTAAAAGGAGAGGGGCAAATGTGTCACTCATGATTCAGGCTGCTGACAAAAGTGCTGCTTTCATTCACTTCTGCCAGTTTAAAGTCAGGGTGTTATACAAAATGTACAAAATATTCCCAAAATAGATGTGTCATTTTAACCATACCATTACTGTACTAGCCAAAACATACAGCAGCTTGGTGAGAGTACAGAGATCGCCCCTCTAATGTGGTGTTTTAGAGATAATGATGTAATATATTTAGCCTTTGTTTATGCAGGCCCCTGCTCCTTTGTGCACAATCCAGCTGCTGGCCAACCCACTTTCTGTGATGTCATTGCACATGCTCGACTGGCACCATTCATTGCACAAATACATACATTAGGCACCTTTGGTAGCAAATTATGCACTGAGTTTGCCAAGTGAAGTGATTGGCCAACCAGAGGTTAAAGCACAAAATGTATAATATATTGTTCCACAACAGAAACACACTAATAATCACATTTTGATTAGGGGAGAACACAAGTGCTAATGTTGGTTAATTTCATAACCTTGGTCCAAACATAAATCTGTTGGACAAATCATCAAGGAATGTTACCTCTCCTGCAAATGATGGCCACTTTGCAACCCCCAAACATGTTTGTGCTTAGAGGATCATGTACATCTGAATAAGATTAAGGGGTATGGATAGAGGAAAAGTGCTTTATTTCCATTTCCTTGTATTTTGCTGCTGCATGCACTGGATTTTTGACTGAGGTGTAAAGAGGGCTCTGTCTGAATATGTATGATATGCATATTGAGATGGACTGTACTCCTCCCTTTGCCTTTTCCCCATATTTGGATCAGAAATCGCTGCTAACTGCAATTACAGCCATTTACCTGCAATACCAGAGCACAAACCAAGTGTCAAATTCTGTTGTGGATCTTTGCCTGTCACAATATTACCTACTTGCTATAATAAGTAACATGAATGGGAAGCTAAAATCATAAACCTCTTGCCTTTATCTTTCCACCTGCTTTGCTTTAAACTCCTCGTTATAACAACCAGACGTTCTGGGATGGTACATCAAATGCTGGCTATAGCCTAGCAACAACTGTACAGAGAAACCAGTAACAGCTTTTGGTGCTGCACTCATTGAAAAAGCAAAAGGGTAGGGTGTCCAGGCATCATTTTTTGGGCATGAACAGGCTGGCACTCTGACCAGTGGTTACTGTCCTGCTGCATTTACACATAGCAAATAACCAAGGAACTGGGGAGCCTTTGTGTTATGGTGACTGCAATGTGGGCATACCATGCTCAAAAGCACCAAAATATATGCATATGTTGCGTTGCTAAAAGCGAAACAACTCATACAAAAGATGCCAACAGGGAACAGCAACAGAAAATCAGGAATAATTTCAAGTCTTGAATTTATTCTATTTATTGCAAATTTTGCCATGGTTTTCAGCATCACTGCCTGCCAAAGCTTGGGTCCTGAGTTTGATACCAACCATGGCTAAGGATACCAAATCTTGTGAAGAGCCAGGTGCAATTGTAGAAAATTGTACCCTTCAGGCCTGGACTGGCAATATTTAGATTTTTGTAAATGCCAGAGGGGCTGCTGTAAGATGCCATAGACACTCACTGGGGCTGGTGGGGGGCTGGTTGGGCCTCTGTGTACTTGAAATACCAGGGTCTAATTTGACTCCCAGGCCTGCTACCCTTAACCTTGGCACTGTCTCCAATGTAATTGTGTGTTCTGCTTGTGTTTGCATGGGTTTCCTCCAGGTACTCTAGTTTTCTTCCCACACTCCAAAATACACAAAGGCAGTTTCATTGGCTCCTGATAAATTTGGCCCAACTGTGTGTGGAGATTGTAACCTCCACTGGGTATATATAAAGGCTAATAATAGCTTTACAAGAAGGTATATAAAGGATTCAAGAAGATTTGTAGCAAAGCAGCCATGTTGCACAGATGTTTTAGATATGTACCTTTGACTGCAAGCGCTACTGGGGCAGGGTGGGAAAATGATCACTGTAAAGGTGGCCATACATGTTAAGATCACCAGATATCCCCACCTACGGGTGGACGATATTGGGTGAATTTAGGCTATTTCATCGCAAAATGATTAAATTAGAATGCCGGTAATAGGCACAGTCGGTTCGGGAACCCAGGGGCGATTCTGGATATATCGCCGCCTGAGGCGCCTCCTGGATGCCGCCCCCAGCGCTTACCTTCTGAGCGCAGGAGCGGGTCCGGGGGCGGTGAGATCGCTAGTGCAGAGAGCGCAATTGCGCTCTCTGCACTAGAAGAGACGAATTTCCGGTTTAAAAACCGGATATTCGGCTCTTAAAGTTACCAGAAGCGGCTTTTTGCCGCCCCTGGTAACTGGGGCACTTCTGCCGCCTGAGGTGAGTTTCTCAACTCGCCTAATGGCAGAAGCGCCCCTGCGGGAACCGCATCAACAAGCCAATGCGGTCCCTGATCCCACTAAATTTTTTAACCTGCCCAAATGATATCTGCCCGATTTCAGGCCAGATGTCGGTTGGGCAGGCCCGTCTTTTGTGCCCCTACACGGGCTGATTAGCTGCCAAATTGGTCTAAGGGACCAATATCGGCAGCTACAATTGGCCCGTGTATGGCCACCTTAACATGTTGGCATAAGGTTGTATTAACTTTCCAATATTCAATAACTTTGCATTGTCAGTGTTTGACATTGTCATTGCAGTGCCAGACAGACAGATAAGGCTTTCAATAGTAATTACATTTACAAATACGTTTAAAACCATAGAACATGTTTTATCAGTATGTATTTGAATTTTGTGTTTAAGGCCAATAATTATTTTGCTGGTTACCCTCATCTAGCTGATTGTGGGCTTGTGATGTGCTTTGATTACTGGAGGAGTTATAAATTCCTAATTGGATGAATTTAGGGGGATTTTCGTGGGGGTGCTGCGCTGTTTATGATGCATGCAGTTATACTTGGAAAAAACACTGGTGCTTTTCCACTGACTCCTGAGAGTCTGCTAAATGTGAGCGAAGTACACGTTCATGCGCAGTACCCATGTTTATCCACAAGAGGGCAGAGCAGCGCGGCACAGATTGATCTTTAAATCGAGTTCATTTCCCTGCAGCTTTCCTTTCCCTGTGCCTCGGGTCCTGCAGGGAGGACAAGCCGTGAGTAGCAGGGCGATCCACGGTGGAGTTAGGCTGCCATGGGTCCCCCAGCTCTCTTCCCTGCGCCCCTCTCTAGGTGACTGCAAAGTCCCAGGTGGGTGAGTGCCACGGACCCTGTCATACGTGGGATAAGAGGGTGCTCCTTAGTGCTCTCATTCCCATGGATCTAACCCCCCGACCGAGAGAATGAAGTAGCCGTGATGGAGCCGGTATCAGTCCCGGGCTTCCGACTGAAAGCAGCCGCTGGGGGGTGAGTACAAGTTGCACAGACGCCCGAAACCGGGTTTTGATCTGAGCGACTCCCGGGAGGGGTTGGAGGCGGGGGGGGGGGGGACATGGACGTGTTGCCTGGATTGTTCATGAGAAAACTTCTGGGTTGGCATTGGAAGAGCACTGAGCAGCTGAGAACTTACCCATGGGGACAGCTTGGTGTGTGTAGGTGAGCTAGTGTTGGGTGACAGTAGGGGCTAGTCTGTTGGAATGATGCTCAGGGAGAAGCTTGGTGTGTGTAGGTGAGCTAGTGTTGGGTGACAGTAGGGGCTAGTCTGTTGGAAAGATGCTCAGGGAGAAGCTTGGTGTGTGTAGGTGAGCTAGTGTTGGGTGACAGTAGGGGCAAGTCTGTTGGAAAGATGCTCAGGGAGAAGCTTGGTGTGTGTAGGTGAGCTAGTGTTGGGTGACAGTAGGGGCAAGTCTGTTGGAAAGATGCTCAGGGAGAAGCTTGGTGTGTGTAGGTGAGCTAGTGTTGGGTGACAGTAGGGGCAAGTCTGTTGGAAAGATGCTCAGGGAGAAGCTTGGTGTGTGTAGGTGAGCTAGTGTTGGGTGACAGTGGGGGCTAGTCTGTTGGAAAGATGCTCAGGGAGAAGCTTGGTGTGTGTAGGTGAGCTAGTGTTGGGTCACAGTAGGGGCTAGTCTGTTGGAAAGATGCTCAGGGAGAAGCTTGGTGTGTGTAGGTGAGCTAGTGTTGGGTGACAGTAGGGGCTAGTCTGTTGGAAAGATGCTCAGGGAGAAGCTTGGTGTCTGTAGGTGAGCTAGTGTTGGGTGACAGTGGGGGCAAGTCTGTTGGAAAGATGCTCAGGGAGAAGCTTGGTGTGTGTAGGTGAGCTAGTGTTGGGTGACAGTAGGGGCAAGTCTGTTGGAAAGATGCTCAGGGAGAAGCTTGGTGTGTGTAGGTGAGCTAGTGTTGTATGACAGTAGGGGCTAGCCTGTTGGAAAGGTGTTCAGGGAGAAGCTTGGTGTGTGTAGGTGAGCTAGTGTTGGGTGACAGTGGGGGCTAGCCTGTTGGAAAGATGCTCAGGGAGAAGCTTGGTGTGTGTAGGTGAGCTAGTGTTGGGTGACAGTGGGGGCTAGTCTGTTGGAAAGATGTTCACGGAGAAGCTTGGTGTGTGTAGGTGAGCTAGTGTTGGGTGACAGTGGGGGCTAGTCTGTTGGAAAGATGTTCACGGAGAAGCTTGGTGTGTGTAGGTGAGCTAGTGTTGGTTGACAGTGGGGGCTAGTCTATTGGAAAGATGTTAAGGGAGAAGCAGAATTCATCAGGACCTTTCTGACACCAAAAATGTTTACATTGGTTCATTGAGGCATGAGGAGTTTTGTTGGGTTATGTGGGCATCTGAGAGACGTGTGCCTAGCTGGGCTTTTGCTGGTTCACAAATGGTGTTATATGCTGACAGAAGGAGAACAATTTTTATGTTATAATGCCAGGTATGGGTTTCAAGGTATAGGCACAACTGCAGTGAGTAGGCATGGGAACACTGATTTAGACTGGCATTCCCATTTCCCTATGCACACAAACAGTCATATCACAATCAGGACATTTCCTTTACCAAGGCAGGAATATCTGCCTGTTTTCTCTCTACCAGCCTATGGTTCACATGAGGTGCTGCTTGTTGTATTAAGAACCCATGGAGCGGTTCAGTCGCCTGTGATAGATTTCTGGAATCGCAGGTGACAAACCGTTCCAACAAGGCTTTCCGTCGGCGACAATAGGAGTTGCTGGTGGAAAGCCCTTCGCATTGCTTCAGTAACCCGAATTGACACAAAGTTTCCTCCTGCAGGCAACCTAAGCAGCTAAAAACAGAGATGTTGGTATCTAGTACAAGAGTGTGTGACATTTGACACTAGGGGATAGGTGCCTATGAGAGAATGGCACTTGGGATGGGTATGATCAAACCTCTAAATGAACTAAACTGCAGGATGAGTTCTCTTCCCCAGAGTGGGAATGACTCTTAAAAAGCCCCATCATAACAGTCATGTAAGTGATGGGCATGAGCGGAGCATTGTGCTTAGCTCAGCTATTGGAAGAGCATTCGCTATGGAAACATTCCCAGCACAAGGTTTATCCAGCACTTCACTATGTTTCTAGGTTCCATGCCAGCTCCCAGTGCAAAGAGCCAGCCCAGACAGGGCATGTTCAGCACCTTATGCTCGCTCTGTGAATAAGTCTCAGTGTTGGCTTCAGGCTCCTTAATCTCTGTAACACATATCAGTGTGGAAAATCAGTTTTTGCTTGTGGTTTGGCAGATAGCAACGCAATTCACTACTTACTAACACAGGACAAACGTTGGCAGCTTTTGATGGGGCAGTACTACAACTCCCAGAATCTTTCTGTTAGTAAACCTGGTGAAGGCTGCTGGGAGTTGTGATTCTGCAACAGATGGAATTAGACAATGATATCATAGTAAGAAATACAGTTGTTATTATTATTTTTAATTTATATAGCACTTATGTATTCCACAGAGCTTTACAGATGTTATACATCAGTCGCTTCCCCGGTGGAGCTTACAGGTCCCTTTCACAGTACGGGCAGAATTTTTTTTGCCAAAGAACCTGCCTGTATAGTTTTCGAGTGTAGGAGGAAGCTGGAGTACCAGGAGGAGGATGTGGGCTACATTTTCCATAGCCTTTAGCAATTTCTCTTCTGCCTGTAGAATCCAGATGAGTTGACATCTTTGTTAGAGAAATCAGGAGCAGTTAAACCTTCAGTGGTCCTTTAGGCAGCACTCCAAGAGGCTTGATGTAACCTGACAGACACCTTTTTTAGTTAGTAAGGTTTGCTCATTCAACACTTTATTCTTCCCCCCACCAATTACAGGTTCATTCCTATAGTACAGTCTGGTGCAGGAAGACTCAGCACTGTAGTAGGAGAAAAGCATCAGATTGGAGATAGTAGAGCATTTGCCAGCACACAGTTTCAGACTGTTAACCATGTTATGCAATTAGCAGAGGAAACTCAAATTTGCACATAAAATGATAGTTGTACAACCCTGTTTCTAGAAACTTACAGAACAATATACTTTATTTGTTAGTGTGCCATTTATTCCATGTAGAGAACATTCCTTCCCATGTATTTAAAGTTATGTTGTGTTAGTGCCGTATGGTTTGCCTTCAGAGAAATTTTGCTGCTGGGTTTAATAGAAAAGCCTCAACTAGACACTTGTTACTATTGTTATTTACATTAAAATGAGTCCGGTGAGGCACACTGTATGGCAGTGTATGGCACATATGTATAGATGCAACTATGCAGGAAAAGAATGTTCTCTGTGTGTTTGCAAGTCTTGGGGTATGTTCCTTATTACACAAAACTGTCAAATTACAAGGTCTTGAAAGCAATGAGTTTGGGGTCCAGGGCTTAATCTGTTAGCAATACCTTTTCAGCTTCAATGGGATGCAAGCTGTCATGAGTAAGACTTTGTATTTGGGGGAATCATTTGGTTAGGGAAATGCCAGTCCCTATTTTTGAATCTTTGACCTATAACGCCTATAACACAACATTTTGGCAGACAAAATAACGTGTGGTACCTCTTTGTAATGTGCGCCACTTATTCAGGGGTGGAAACCACCTGTCATTAAACAGATCTGGCATCTCACCTGTACTGATCTTATAATATGGCCTTAGGTTAACACACATACAGAACCATTGGCACAGAACCACATGACATGGCTGGTATGGTCCTTAGACTATTGTATTTTCCATCCAAACCATGTAATCTCTCCCCAGTCAGACATTGGTCAAGGTGAGTGCTGTCTGGACCTATCTAAAGGCACTCTCTGCATGGGCATGATAAATCACATCAAATATTATATTAGCCCCCCTGCCACTGACAGTGGTTCATTGTTGCCTGTGGTTCATTATTATTATTACCATTATTATTATTAACATGTATTTTTAAAGCGCTGCAGAATATGTTGGCACTTTATAAATACATGTTAATAATAATTATAATAATAATGGTACTGTGGAATTCCTATTATTGGAGTACTGTTGTATTTCATTGTTCTACCTGCAGCTGTTCTTTTTAAAAAAACAAAAAACAATGATTGGTTCCTATAGGTTACTGGCCACGGGCAAATTTGCCTAATGTTGGTGAATAAACCCCCCCCCCCCCCCATGGCAGGTCATAGCCTTACACCTTGCTAGCCTGCAGCAACTTCTTAATCACTGTGTGTGTGTGTGACTCACCTTTGTCTCCTTCCTGCCCTACTCCCTGCACTGTCAGGGGCCTGAAACAAAATGAGTTAACTCTTTAAAGGTAGCAGTTGGGGCACCACACCCTTTAACTACATTTTTGATTGGTTGCTAGCATCATAACCACCAAGTTTCCTTCCCCTCTGGGGTAAGTGTTTGAAATTATTGAAGGTGCTGCAACCGAATACACATGAACCCCTGTAAGGATCAACAAGTGCAGGGCAGGCCAGCAACTACGATTGGTTAGCTTTATCTGGGAACAAGGCACACCAAAACTCCATCTGCTTCCAGTGTGTTCAGTCTTTTCTTAATACGAAAAACTCTTGGGAATGGCTGCTGGTCAGCAAGTGTTTGTAGGGTTTGCCAATGGGTAATTTGTGAACAGACAGCCAGGAGTGACATATGACCTGTTTGTTTATACAGACCTCCCCAGTCAAGTAGTAAAACAATTGCCTTCTAATGGCTTATTAGTTATGTGCTCTATAAAGGGACCGCACAGGAGCAATCAAACGCCTGCCAGATGCACACTAATTATATGCCTGTCAGTCAGCCAATAGCAGTGAGCCTCAGAGGTTTTTTGTTTGACCTAGTCCTCACTGACTACCTTCTAAATAGGGCAATAGATTGTAAGCTCTTTAGAACAGGGGACTTATCAATTCACACTTAAATATAACTGGCAATAATACATTTATTTTTTAGTATTGTTTCAAATATGTTCTGCATATACAAGAAGCACTATATTAATACAAATATAAAATATGTACCTCAATTTTTCTTATTGCAGTAGAAAATCCTTTAAATGTAGCAGCAGTTATTTTACTTTTCAGAGCAAAAAGCTATGCATCAGCCATTGGCATGGAAAGAAAATATCACATAAGACAAGCTGGAGCAGAGGGATGTATTATTATTTATGGACATGGTGCACAGCCCTAATGCTACCATTCTATGTGATTATGATTTGTGTTAAATTTACTTGTCAGTCTCTGTCTAATGCCCCCAGCTTATTTGTTTTCATTTAGGCTCAACTTAGGAGCTTCTTTACGTGCCTGTCTGGAGCAGACTGGGGCTTACATTGGGTGCAGTGCAAACACTCTTTATGTACCATCTGAAGTGCTGGGAGGATTTGCTTTTGATGTTTGGAAGCCATACATAGTAGTCACAGACTTCTGATAAATGAGATCCTTTTCCCCAATACAAAGGCGCACGTAATCTTATTTGTACACATGTATTTGTATGTGTTCTGTATGTGTAGGTAAGGGATTTTTCCGCCATTATTTCCCTGTCAAAAACAGGAAAGTATGGGATCTAACTTATTGTGGACCCAGAACATTCTTTTTTTTTTGTATATTTGTATTATACATAGGGTGGGAGCTGCCATGTCTGCCATGCCATTCCAAGTCTGTCAATAATGTCCCATTATACAGAGATGGTCCAATCTCTGAACTCAATAGTCTGACGTTAATGTGTACTTTAGCATATGGTTCATGGTAAATCAATGAGTGCTAAACCCTGTGCATTTTATCTTTGGCTAGAAAATTCTATGAATGTGCATTTTCTCCTCTGTTATAGGCCATTCTAAATCTGGGCCTGTTATAAAAACTGCTATTTCCTCTTGGCCTGGGATAGTATCAATCTGTATGTGCTGTATGTAGAGAGCAGGGGTAGGGCTGCATCTTAAGCCAAGTAATGCCATTCCCTGCCATGTGTGCAGTCCTAATACAGATCTACAGCATGAACGCTGCCCATGCATGTAAATCACCTGGCATTATACCGCAAAGGCTGTGCTTGTTAGAGCATCATTGCAGGACTTGCATTTATCCTTTCTTTTGGAATGTTTCTCATTTCCCCCCAAAAAATGATTGGTGAAATTGAAGATCTGCCACATAATATTGCACTCTCTTTATACATGTTCCATCACTGGCATGTATCTCAATATTGTCCCCCCCCCCAGGTACCCTCAGTACCATGATAGTCTCCCACTTTCCACAGCTATCTCCTGCACTCTTATTAGCCCCCCCTTCCTCCATAATAACAGTACAAATGCCCTTTGAGGGCTCTCAGAGCTCCCCAGATGTACACGTTGCATTTGAGTGTGATATTAAGATGTTCCAGGGGCATAACTAGTCATGGCTAGCAATCTCCCAGAGGTGGAGGTATAAAATTGACCATTATGTGTGTGAATGTGATAGGGACCTTAGAAAGCAAGCTCCATTGGGTGAGTGATATATAATTTTTGCATAGCGCTGAGGGATAGTTCAATGCTGTGTAAAATCATAATACATACTATTAAAGGCTAATGCAGCCATTGTTTCTTCAGCAGGTTGGTCCCAAGCTCCTTTTAACCACCATAGGCATCCCAGTGTTATCCCCTAACAACAAAAGATAGTGTGGCCTAGAAGTCCAGATGGGTGGGGTGTCACCTCACTGGAGGTGCCCTGCATATACAGGGCCAATGGCTTTTAACACGGTTTGGCGATAAGGGGGGGGCCACTCAGTGAGAATAGAAGTAGATTTTGAGAGGAACTTGGCCTTGAAGGCTTTGTGGTTAAACAACTGATAATATAAGGGAAGCATGAGTGGTTGGCAGCTCTCTTCCCTTGTTCCCATATTGCAGGAAAGCACATAATTCAGGGCATTGGAATGCATGAACATACTGATGGAATTCCTCACATCTCGCAGCCTCAGCGCAACTGAACAGTCAGATGCTGAAAGAGGGAGCTGTAGAGAGATGCGAGGGAAATGTATATTGCTAAATTTGGGGTTTCCCAGCAACCACACCAACAGCAGGGAGAGAAGAAATCTGCTGACAATGTAATAACCAGTCTTGACCGCCGCAAAACAAACGCTTATTGTATTGGGAATGAATGCACATTTTCTCTTTCCTGAGAATGGAACAAGTATTGTCATAGCCTCCTTGAGTCAAGTTTGTCCCGGGGTCACAAAATATCAAAACTGGCTATATGTCATGGAGACGTGCATGGAACTGAGAAAAGAGCTTGGCCTTTCATACATTATATGGAACAGATGGGAGACCTTGGATTACATACACACACAAAAAAATACACTCTGACATTCTGACAGAAACAGACATTAACTCTGGCTTTTTATCTGCTGACATCACCGTCGTTCATTTTAAAGGGGAAGTAAACCATTATATTCAGAAAAATTACGTGGCTATTAATGCTGCATTTTACATAATAAGCTTATTTTAGCAACCCAGAGATTCAGCAACCTTCCCAAGGCCCAGAGTGGTGGTGTAAAATAATAATAATAATGTAAATATCTGGGGTATGAACTTTTAGAAATGGGGTTTATATATATATATATATATGCACAGCAAAGAAAGCTGCTAACATTATTGGACTAGAAATGGCCAGCAGAGCAGCAGCATAAAATTTAAAGACTCATCTACAATACAGCATTATCATTTGCCCTATAGAACTTAGCACTGAATCATTCTGCTGCGGGTGATATCAGTTGCAAATCTCTACGTCGTCTCCAGTATTTGGTTGTGGCTAGTACACATAGCAATAGTGACATAGAACTGACACTAGGACTCAAACTGTCAGTCTGCAAATTAAAAGGATGCGTGTTTACTTGGAAGGGAGTCTGCCTTTTGCCAGCGATATGTAAAATTTGGCACCATTCCCTAGTGACGAAGCTTGATATTTTCTCCAATGAATGAGTGTGCGTAAGAGTACCGATGGAGGTGCCTAGCTGTCTATTCTCTGTCTGCCTCTATCTAGTGCTATACAATACGGACATTGATGCTGAGCATACTGAGCTTTCTCCCTGCCTCATGCACTTACTCTTTTTATCTGTAGTAATATCCCTCTTTGTTGTGAGGTTCCTGTTGCTCTCACTTTCACTCTCCATACTGGTTTCTTTTTCTGCATCAGTTTGGTAGAACCCTAGTCCTCTCTGACTCTATTCTCTTTCATGGTTGCACTTAGGGCGCTTATGCTTGCTAACTTGGTTGCTGACATCCCTGAATAATACTTTTAAAATTCTGGGGTAGTACTTCCTCTTGCCAAACTTGCTGTAAAATTCGGGCTAACATAGCCCGAAAATGTCACCCAGGTTCCTCCCATAGAGAATAATGGCTTTTGGTTTTCTAAGAAGTGCCAGGCTTTAGTTCACTGTTTACCATGACAAAGGCTTTCTGGCAGAGCCAACACATTTGTGGTACTCAATCGCCATGGCTATATTTTGAGCACCCAGACATTTATTGCTTAGACAATGGAGAGTACCGCTTAACAATAAATAAATGTGTGTAAATATAAAGAGAGTGCTTTTTGCTTATAAGCCAAGAAATAGCTGTATTAAACAAGATCATTTCTCAAGGCAAGTGACCCTAGTCACTGGTTGGCAGTTGCTTGGCATATCCTTGGCAGAATTATGAGACTGCTTGTAGATCTTGTCCTTTGATAAACTCTACTGCCAAACACCTTGCTGTTTCCACTGTAAATCCTAAAATTGGCCTCACAGTTACACTGCCCTGGCACGGCCTCACTTTTAGGTCACGGAAATACTGAATCAGTACAATTTCTTTAAAAAAAAACCCTGCTTATTCTATGCTGTCGTCTTACACAAAGACATGACTATTAAAGAGCATTGTACTCCTAAAAGCATAGCTGCACTTGGCTACCTAGTGGATAGATGTAGGTTTTAGAGCTACAATTCCCAGCATCACAGACCAGCACCAGACTTTTTTTTTTTTTAAATGCCATGCTATTACTGTACCCACTGCTACTCTGGCACATCTTGACATGGAAACCTTATTTCTCCCACTAAAAGTTGATATCTCTTCTGGTTGTGATATTATGCTGTAAGTGTGCCCAGTACTATCTTATTAACAAGTTGAAATGTTAAAAATTACCTTTTATTCCTTTATTTTATCCAATGGAAAAATGCTTCCCTCATGTACAGATCCTGAGAGGATATCATATATTTACTCAGTAATTGCTTCACACTCTGGATATTGCACAATATCACAAAGCATTTTTTAGAACCTGACCCCCAACAGTAACTGCCCCTTCTGTGTTAGGGATAAACTAATTGAATCCAGTATTTGCAAAATACATATCCATTACTTAACTTGGGGCATCAGTATAGGCACTGGCAAGAGGATCCTGACCATAGAATGGGTTAGACCCTTAGTACTCCAAAATTACTAAGCATGTGCCAATCTCTGTGTTCTTGCTCAGATTCTCTGATAAAGATGGTCTAAAAAGGAAAGTGTTTATGTTTGGTCCCAACGTGAAAGCAACTCTCGAATGAAATGTAAATCACGGAGCACTTTGTGCTGATTCTTGGCAAGCCGCTGTAAGATGAAATTGACTAAATGAGACTGAGTTCAGGATGCCTGATGGCTGTTTATATTGTCTTACTTGACTGGATAGAAAGGAGTAATAACTCAGCAGGCCAATATCCAGAAGAATGCTTTATATTTCTTTTGTGCAGACTCAGTTCCAGCTATTTTTTTCAGATGGTTGCAAGTAGGGTATAGTTTCCATGTATTTTTCCTTAAATAGACAGTGATGGTATAATTTACAGAGTGCACAGATGTTTTTGAAATACTTTGTATTAAGATGTATCATTAACCTGCCTTATTGCTTGGCTTATATGCACAATGTTAATCAAGGCGTATGTTGTACTCGGCAGCTTCCCATTTGCAGTTAAACACAAATAGATGCGCTCAGTGTTCAACCCTGCCTCTGGACAAGGCTTATTCACACTACCAGCAAATTGCCAGGTTACACCCAGAGGCTTACTGGCAAAAACTGGGTTTTGAGCGTGTAGCTGGGTATTGAGGTTTTAGTCTCTGCCCTAAACTTATGTATTTGCAGTCTGACCAGATCTCAGTGGTAGATAATCTAAGTGCCAACACTGCAGATTTAGCATTAACCTTACACCTGTAGGCCCCCTGCTGCTCTGCCAGATGCAATCCAAATGTAATCCAACCCACAGTCATTAAACTGCTTTCATCCCAGTAGCCATACTACACTGTGGGTACCTGAAGTTGCCTACACACTACAAAGTATGTCTCACACTTCACTTACATTGCTGCTTATTTGTAAATGGGTGACTACCTTTTGTCTGAGCTGGCTTATATATGGTAGTTGTTTAAAGTGCATCTAATTTAATATAAGCTTAATCTGACTGAAATTAGAAACTTTCTAAATATATTTGATTAAAAAGTCTGTCCCTGTCTAAAATAATTAAGTTATTCTTCACTCTCCTCATCATTTGCCTCTCTTCTTTCTTTCTTTCTTATGCAGTAGGTGGAGTCAAGTTTTGATTGACAGTATGGTCTAATCATCCATTGGGGGGATTGCACTCTTCACCTAGAATAGGTATTAGATCTCTCTCTTTTAAAATAACCGTTTTGGCAGAAATCCTGTTTCTCTACTTGCAGGATTTGTGCCAAAATCAATAATTTTTTTGTGCTGGAAATTTGAGTTAGCTCTAACACATTTTCTGGGAAAGGAAACCCCCCAAAAGATGAATTAGTAGACCTACCTGTCAATCAAAATCTGACCCCCCAACTTCTGCATGAAGAGAGAATGAAAAAAGACAGGTTGGAGAGGTATAGTGAAGAGTAACTTGATTATTTCAAAAATGCTACAGAATGTCGAATTGATTATATATAGAAAGTTTTATGTTTCCAAAAGCTGATGTATATTACATTTGAATTTTTCACGATTTAGCTGTGCATGTGTGATGGGATTGAACACCAAAAGCAATGGATTCCATAGGAGTGTAGGTTTGGGGACCTTTTATACTTTTATGCCTATGTAAGGGAAAAAGGATAATAAACAGCAGAGTTTATTTCCCCTTGAAATCTTTTCTCTGTGTACATCAATCCTGTTTGTCTGCATGACCTTCTATGGTAAAAATGAGTGTGACTTCCTTCCTGTTCGCGTGACTGGTTTCCGGTAATTGTGAGTCTATCTTCCCATAAAGTACATATGGCTGCATGTATCTCTCCCGTGTGTTAACAAACAGGCAACATTATTTTCAGCTTATCCATATCTGAGCTGTGAGTAGCTGAACAGCTTTGTCTCTTTCCTAACATAAAGCTCATATTTTATTATTTCTCAGTTTTCCCAAAAGCATATAGCAAGTGGAATGTGGTAACCAGTGTTAGCAACCAAACATAATAAAGAGAACTAGCTTGGAGATAATTAACTATTTTCTCTTGTATATCCTGCATCTCTCCTATTGTAGATAGGGGGGTATATAAAACATTTAAAGTAATTGTGGATAGAGGGGAAAAGGAAGAGGCACACAATTTTTGACCTTTTCTGACATTGTTCACTGGCATGTGCGTACCTGTTGGCCATTTTCATTTTGTTTGTGTTGTGCTCTGTCTGTCTGAACATTCCCACGGTGGAACGCAATAGACATAGCAGGAGAATATATGTAGTACTTGCCTTTATGCTGAAGCTTAGCGATGATGTTTGCATTTTCTGTACTGTTCCATATGTTTAACCACTGCTTCCCCAGGACCACATTCAGGTTAACTTCAGCTTTCAGCTTGTGTCCAGTTGCAGCCTTTGTGTTGGTCTCACAATTGTGTTACACTATCTATCTTTGGACTAGCTAGATGACCTCTTGTCTACAATACCTAGCTCCACTGTAGGTGCTTCATTTATGGATCATCTAAATCCATAGAACTTGTAGGGATGCCAGTAGTAGGCTTGCAGCGGGCTCATCAGCTGGCCCCACTATTGGCACAGAACTCCTCTAAATGACGCAAGCGGGTGTTGTAAAACTTCAGCTTCAGAATGTGCCACTAGCTTAACAGTGGTACCTTGAATACCACAGCTATCTTCTATTGGCTTTCCGAATACATGTCTCAGTGTTTTACATTGGAAAAAAAAACATTCCAGAGTTGTGTCTTAAACAAGCAATTACAATGATTACGTTCAAAGAGAAAATGTTCGCTCTTATGCATTAGGGTTGGGGCTGTGAAAATGGTTCTTGATACCAACATTATTAGGAATCATAAAACAATTTAGAAAGACAATAAGAAGAATTTGCATTTGTCTTTAACTGGCAAATAAAAACATTCCATATCCAGGTGGCAGAGCTTAATAACAGGTGGCAATCCTAATATCCACACCTATACAGTGCTTACTGTATATTTCCAAAACAGGTGGCAACCCAATTATTCCCACCTATGCAGTGCTTAGTATTTGGCCCAAAGTACTGTACAAGAAGAATCTGCATTTGTCTTTAACTGGCAAATAAAAACATTCCATATCCATTAGGGTTGATGTTTAGCCGTGAAAATGGTTCTTGATGCCAACATTATTTAGAATCATAAAAAAGATAGGTAGGCTGGTATATTTCCAGAACAGGTGGCAAACCTAATATCCACACATATAGGGGCACATTTACTAATCCACTAACTTTCCTTGGGCCAGGTTGGAGCTGCAGAGTGCCATTGAGCCCTATGGAAGACTTTCCTTGGGCCTGGTTGGAGCTGCAGAGTGCCATTGAGCCCTATGGGAGACTTTCCTTGGGCCGGGTTGGAGCTGCAGAGTGCCATTGAGCCCTATGGGAGACTTTCCTTGGGCCAGGTTGGAGCTGCAGAGTGCCATTGAGCCCTATGGGAGACTTTCCTTGGGCCGGGTTGGAGCTGCAGAGTGCCATTGAGCCCTATGGGAGACTTTCCTTGGGCCGGGTTGGAGCTGCAGAGTGCCATTGAGCCCTATGGGAGACTTTCCTTGGGCCAGGTTGGAGCTGCAGAGTGCCATTGAGCCCTATGGGAGACTTTCCTTGGGCCGGGTTGGAGCTGCAGAGTGCCATTGAGCCCTATGGGAGACTTTCCTTTGGCCGGGTTGGAGCTGCAGAGTGCCATTGAGCCCTATGGGAGACTTTCCTTGGGCCGGGTTGGAGCTGCAGAGTGCCATTGAGCCCTATGGGAGACTTTCCTTGGGCCGGGTTGGAGCTGCAGAGTGCCATTGAGCCCTATGGGAGGCTTCCAAAATCATGCAAAGTCTGAAAGTTTTGCCCGCCGCTTACAAGCGCTCAATACGAAAAAGTTGCGACAATATACGAGCAAATCGTAACGGCTACGAAAAAGGATTTATTTTTTCCACTAGCATATATCTGTGCCAGGAGTGTGCGTAATGCTGACAGTGCCATCTTCTATGCTGCCCGTGTGCCTCCACCGCAACACAGGAACTGAATAAGGTTTTGGGGTTCTGCTAGCACCATTCTGATTTGTAGGCATCTGTGTTCAGGCAAAAACAAATTATAACATACGGGTATAGGATCTATTATCCAGAAACCCATCATCCAGAAAGTTCTGAATTATGTTGAAGGCCATCTTCATTTTAATCAAATAATTCAAATAATTTATCTTTTCTCTGTAATAATACATTGTACTTGGTTCCAACTAATATAAAATGAATACTTATTGGAGGCAAAACAACCCTATTTGGTTTATTTCATGTTTCAGTCATTTTTAGTACACTTAAAGGATAGAGATCCATTCTGGATAACAGGTTCCATACCAGTACCTGGATTTACAGAAGATTATAATGCAGTATCTTTAAAAGGAACATATTTAAAGGTCCCCATACACTATAAGATCCGCTCGCTTGGCGATGTCGCCAAGCGAGCGGATCTTCACCCGATATCCCCACCTACGGGTGGGCGAAATCGGGTAGCAAGTAGCTTTAAAAAAAAAAAATCTGATCGTTTGGCCCTGGGGCCAAACGATTGTATTACATTTGCGGCCATGGGGCAGTCGGTTCGGGGACTGCATCAACGAGCCGATGCGGTCCCCGATCCGACTGGATTTTCTAACCTGGCCGATCGATATCTGCCCAATTTCAGGCCAGATATCGGTCGGCCAGGCCCCTCGTTTCTGCCCCTACATGGGCCGATAAGCTGCCGAGTCGGTCCAAGGGACCCATATCGGCAGCTTCTATCAGCCCGTGTATGGGGGCCTTTAGGTATAATAAATTGGCCACAAGATGTACATTTTTTGTAGGAAATTAAAATCTGCTGAGCCATTTTTACTTTGCCTTTAGTGTCTGTAAATATTTATAGGTGTGAGGTATGGAGCCTTTTCTAGGTGTTTTATGGATGGCCTGTTTGTGTTTATATGGACTGGTTTGGATGGTTACCAGTAGAGCAGTATTGGGGTGGAAAAACAACAACCTCTTACAATCTATTAAAATGTCAATTTGTCTTTAAAATAAATGTAACTTCTGCCTGTAATTTTTATTTATCATAGCACTTTCATGTATTTTATAAATTGAAATATGTTTGTTTGATTTATACATTTGATGGATAAATTCTCAATGTAATTCCATTCCAAGTTCTGTTTTTTATCATATAACTTGTATATCCTTTATTTATTTATTTTTTTGCCTTGCAGGGGAACACTTTTTGCTTGGATAGTTTTATATATCTCCTGTTGCCTGGATATTTCTCAGGGAGCTACTGAAGGTAAATACTTAACCTGATTAAGGAGTCACAGGGTATGTTATGGATAATGCTTATGGTATCCCATTCACTTTTTAAAATAATGGCTCAATATTCCGGACAAAAATAACTAGGAAACTATAGTTTATTAACAGAGATTTTCCTCCATGCATGAAAACTTGCAACCCCATCTTAAAAAATAAATAAAATAAATCATATGTAATTTACAAGTAATTTACAAGAGCCACAGAGTGACCCTTTAGCACTTTAATTCCTACCGTCTGCTTTTGAGCTTTGAGGCCATTCCCAACAACATGAATGAGAATTGCAGTGTTGTGTCTCTCCAGAGAAGCAAATGAATAGATGATGTACACATCTATTCATATACTGTGATGACTGCAGTTGTCACATTTTGCTCTGCTGATTAGACATGCTGGGATAACCCAGTGACCCTCTTGTCAGGATGTCACATTGCATGGTGTCAAACACAACCCCTGACAGCCTCCACTCTTTTGCAGCTACCAGAGAGCTGCAGATAATTATGTCACTGGTTACATACCTCCCAACATTCGAAAAATAAAAAGAGGGACAAAAAGATTTAGCGCACGTAGCGCGGCAATTTTTTTGTGCCACGCCCACTTTTGGGGCCACACCCTAATTGCCACACCCCATTTTTTTCACAAAATACTCCTTTTATATAGTTCAAATGGTGGGATCAGATGCAAAATGTGTTATACCCTCATACTGTACTACCTAAGGAAAACAATATAGCAACTCCTACATATAAAATACAAATATAGAGAGAAGGCAGTCAGTTATAAGTGAGTTATAACTATGTACCAGTTTTACCCCCCCACAGTACCCCCCATACACAGTGCCCCCAATTTCCCCCATACACACGCTGCTTCTTCTTCGGCTCTGACTTCTTCTGCGGCAGTGACAGGCCCTTTTATAAGGTTGCGCCCCGTGCCTACGCGTGACGTCAGTGCGCACGGGGCACAACCTTATAAAAAGGCCTGTCGCCGCCGCAGAAGAAGTCAGAGCCGCACAAGAAGGAGTTAGCGCATCCCGCTGTCCCGGAAATGCGGGACATTCCTTGAACTATCCGGGACAGCGGGATGCGCTATAAAATCCGGGATAGTCCCGCAAAAAGCGGGATGGTTGGGGGGTATGTGGTTATGTCCTTTTTTTCTTCACACATATATGTATTTGGATGCACGAAATCCTGCATGTGGTTGAGGATTCAGCCAAATCTGACCCTTTTTCAAATTTAGCTTAATCGAAGTGCCTGACTGAACAGAATCCAAATCCTTAAAGGAACAGTAACACCAAAAAATGAAAGTGTATAAAAGTAACTAAAATATAATGTGCTGCTGCCCTGCACTGGTAAAAGTTGTGTGTTTACTTCAGAAAGCCTACTATAATTTATATAAATAAGCTGCTATGTAGCCATGGAGGCAGCCATTCAAGGGAGAAAAGGCACAGGCACATAGCAGATAACAGATAAAACACTATTGTATTCTACAGAACTTATCTGTTATCTGCTATGTAACCTGTGCCTTTTCTCCTTTTTTCCAGCTTGAATGGCTGCCCCCAGGGCTACACAGCAGCTTATCATATAAATTATAGTAGTGTAAAGGTCCCCATACAAGGGCCGACTATAGCTGCCGATATCGGTCCCTTGGACCGATTCGGCAGCTAATCGGCCCGTGTATGGGCAGAACAGAGCTGCCTGGCCGACCGATATCTGGCCTGAAATTGGCCAGGTCTCGATCGGCCAGGTTAGAAAATCTGGTCGGATCGGGGACTGCATCGGCTCGTTGATGCGGTCCCCGAACCGACTGCCCCATAAGCTCAAATGTAATCTGATCGTTTGGCCCCAGGACCAAACGATCGGATAATTTTTTTTTAAAATCCCTTGCTACCCGATATCGCCCACCCGTAGGTGGGGATATCGGGTGAAGATCCGCTCGCTTGGCGACATCGCCAAGCGAGCGGATCTTATAGTGTATGGGCACCTTTACTGTAGCAAACACACCAGTGCAGGGCAACAGTGCATTATATTTTTATTACTTTAAAGCTCTTTCATTTTTTGGTGTTACTGTTCCTTTAAAAGCACATATGCTTACCCTAATTTTCATATTCAAATTAGGCTTTGGATTTAGTAAAGGTTCTGGGTTCAGCCAAACAAAAGTGGATTTGGTGCATCCCATATATTCATACATAGTTTTTTCTTGCCCTTATCCTAACAGGTTTATTTATCATTTTTTAGATGTTAACGTTCTTCAGAAGCTGGGCCTCATGGGAGAGAAGTCATCTGTCCGCTCAGTGCCTCAGGGGGTCATCCCATTTAAGTTGGGGGTCATTTTGACACAACGAGCAAGAGTGGAAGCTCCAGTTCACTCCATTTTACCGCCAAGCTTAGGAACAAATCTCACTCTGGTGCTGAGCCTCAGCTCCCACCGCATAAATAATGCTTTTCTATTTGCCGTCAAAAGCAAGAAGAAGAAACTCGAACTTGGGGTGCAGTTTATCCCAGGAAAAATTATAGTTTATGTGGGTCACAAGCGGTCTGTGTATTTTGATTACAATGTTCACGATGGCCAGTGGCACAACATGGCCCTTGGTATTCAAGGCCAAACGGTGACTCTATATACTTCTTGCGGGAAGCAAAGAGTTAATGCCAGTTTGCATTCAAGGAAGGTTGGCCCATTGGATTCTGATGGGGTTTTTATACTTGGTAAAATGAACCAGCACTCTATTCAATTTGAAGGCGCCCTTTGCCAATTTGATATTTATCCTCCAGCCAAGGCAGCTCATAATTACTGTAAATATCTTAAGAAGCAGTGCAGGCAGACAGATACCTACAGGCCGAACCTACCCCATCTAATTCCGCTGATTCTTAATGAAAGCAGATTCCATCTTGGCACTGAGATGCCTTCAAGATCTGTGCATAACCTTACCACCATTTTACCCCGGGCAGAGTTGATTGGAACAAGCTTTAGTACCAGCACAAAAAGGATAGCTTCTGGTAGGCTTCCTTTTGTAAAAATGACTACCAAATCACCATCTTTGCTTGCCTCAACATCTCGGCCTCCTTACAGAATTGATACACAGCTTTCTTCAAGCACCGTAACAAGGACTTCTACCACTGTGTCCGGATCATCAACATCTCTGCCAGTTAATCCTCTGTTAGAAGAGACTGTCTTCAACATGGCAAAGTCAGGTCTAACACCTAGTCAAAGCACCAAGAAGGTCTATCAAAAAACAACCACCAAGCCATCAGTGACATCTGCTGCTTCAAAGCAGGTTAAAAAGACCACAGGGAGCAGAAGGAGTACAAACACCATTACCCCAAAACAAGCTGTGGAGAAACTGAATAGTGGGTCCAGTCTAAAGAATCACTCTTATGTGGACTGGAAGGTTAAATCAAACACTTCTGTACTTTACACCAAACCACCATCCTCTTCTGTTCCACCATCAACTCACATGGTTTCAGCCAGTTCTCCCTTTGCTCACGATTACTATTGGCTTGATCCAACACCATTTCCATTTCTGATGGGACCTCCAGGCCCCAAAGGCAATCAGGGTAGTCCAGTAAGTTAGTTTTTTTTTTTTAAAGTTAATTTCTTAATATTTTTTTAAAATAATATAGAATGATCCATTTTTTGGAGATCATTGTAAAATATTATGTTATTAAATCAAAGGTCTTACTGTACATTGTCAAGTAATATACATTAATATTTGTGTACCTCTATAAAGGAAAAATGCATTTCCTATTATAAGAATTTTTTTTTGACAATTTTAGGTCTGTTTTGGGTTTGCTAGAAATATGTCTAGACAAAATGCACACTGTTATGGCAAATTGACTGTTATCATTTGACTTGTTATTTTCTTGTAGGCTCTTGTTTGATATTGTATAGTGGTACCTGCTTAAAAGGATTTTACATGCGTTTTACTCATTGTATAAAGCTTCACTGCTTCCTAAAGGGAATGCACAATGCATTGGGTGTGAGGTTTGATATTTAGTTTGTATGAAGGACCCTGTGGGTACAACCCAAAGGGCTCAGCTTTAATTGCGTAATTAGTCTTCCCTTTAATATGAGAGAGAACCCATACTTTTTGTGTATAATCTTGTCAAGCTACAATGAAACAGTGCCCCCCTAGTGCTAAAATACAGACATACAGATAATATTGCTATTAAAGTATGGCATACTTTGGAGCTGTAATTGTTTTTTTAGATCGGTAAACTTGTTTGATATTTATTCCCATTGGACTTTATTATTTTGAACTGTTTTGGGGGAAGATTGAGTTCTGTCTAATCATAAAGTCATTGTGTATGAAACTAATATGGCTAGCTATCCATTCAAATGATTCACACTGTGCTGTGGGAACATCTCTTTAACCCAGTGAGATTTGAGTACAGACCATAAAGTCTACTGGTTCTCCCTGGAACTGTGAATGTGTCAGACACACATTACTGGCAGGCTGCATTGGTGAGATCACCACTCATTTCCTCCTAATCTGGACCAAAGAGACACTTTTAGTCAATTGTTCAGCTGTGAAAACTAATTCCAGGGAAATCCCTTATCCTCAGTATGTTCCCAATCTTTGGATTGTTCTCTTAATAGCTTCTAGCAAATCCTTTTACTGGAAAGCAGTATCTCCAATTAAAGAATGGCTCTAGTAGTTGGGGGCTGGTACAAGGAACTGGGGCTTGCCACATCTGATGGAGAGCTGCACTTTAATGAATCTTGCTAAAGTAATTTGTCAGAAAAAGGCTACTTTAGTGAAGGGTGGTTCTGTTCATAAGATGATCATACACAAGCTTTTAAAAGATGTCAAGTTGGACCGTGTGTGGGGCCTTCCAGATGGTCAAGGACGTCTGTGTGGTCCTCTTTCAGTGACTTTCATAATGATCTGAACAATGGCCTACTACATTGGCTAAATGACCAAATCACTGCGATTTGGCCCATGAGTATGGTGGCCAATTTGAGTAAAGATTCACTTTTTGCCGACCCCTCCAAATAAGTGGATCATACCGTATGTACCTAAGCTTTACTAAGGTAGCAAACCGCATCTAAAGAGACACATTTATGGCTAAGAAAACAGAAATTCAGATCTTTCTTGATTTTATCTGATGGTGACAGATATTATTAGGCAACTCTGTTTTCAGTGATCCCCGACCAGTGGTTCACAAGCAACATGTCGCTCAACAACTACTTGTATGTTGCTCACAGGGACCTCAAAGTAGGTGCTTTTTTTGAATTCCTGGCTTGGTGTTAGTTTGGTTGTGTAAAACCAGGTGTACTGCTAAATAGAGCCTCCTGTGGGCTACCAGTCTACATAGGGGCTACCAAATAGCTAATTACAGCCGTTTTTGGCACCCCCAGGATGTTTTGTCATGCTTATGTTGTTCCCCAACTATTTTTATATTTAAATGTGACTCACAGGTAATAAAGGTTTTGGAATCCTGATCCAAGTTCTCCTCCTCCACAAATGCTTGATGTCATATTTACTGTCTATAGGGAAGAAACATCTTGTGTATTGCTTCAGGTCCTGTCCTTGTATGAACTCTTGGGCTTTGCATGGTGTTATGCGGATGTTTATTATGGCCATCCCCCAGCCAATGCAAAGAAAGCTCCATTCTCAGGCTACGATTACACCAACTCTTTTCCACATGTAGATATCAGCCGTGTTATGTCTTCTCATGGCTGAAACATCAAAGCAGGCCTTGAAATGTGGAATTGAAGAAAACTGTATGCTGGTGACAGTATATGGGAATGCTTTCACCGCCTTTGTTTATGTCTTTCTTATTAGATATGCTTCATACTCTGATTTCTTCCCTTTCATTTTTCCCCTTTTCTTTACACAACTGCACTTGTTATTTGGGCGTCATTTTGTAGCTGGAACTTTATCTTCAGGAAATGAACTAAAGCCCGCACTATTGAGCACAAGCGTTTTTATCTATGACTAAAATAGCAAGTGAGGCGTGACTTTTTCCAAATGCTATAAATATTCAGAGTTGGTGGGTTCCACATATAACAGAAAAATGGACTCCATAACTGTCATTGGTTTATCTGGCTTACGCAATGCACGCCATTTATTTTTAACATGAACAAATTAGAGCCGCTAACCATACAGCTACAGACAAATGCTTATAGTTAATGCTGGTGATGTAAACAAGTAATGTGAACCCTTTTGCGTGTCTTCTGGTCTTGCACTGCTGTTAAATACACAGGGTCCAGGTCAACTCATTCACTGCTGCTTTTATTGTGACCCAGACAATACCCAAATGTTTCAGGGAACAGTACTATGTCATTAAAATAATAAACCCAAAGTATTGGCGGCGTCTAGCTGCATCAAATATAACAGAATGAGGGCATTTAAAAAGAAGGGGAAATTGTTGCATTGGCATGCATACAAACAGCATATGAAATTCTGTGTATTAAAATAGGGCCACTCTGCCTTTTAAAGGAAAACTATACCTCTGAACAATGTAGATCTCTATAAATATATATTGCATTAAACAGCTCATATATAAAATCCTGCTTCATCTAAATAAACCATTTTTTTATAAAAATATACTTTTTTAGCAGTATGTGCCATTGGGTAATCATAAATAGAAAACTGTCATTTTAAGTAATAAGGGCCACCCCCTAGTGTCATATGATTCTTTTCTTTTACACACTTCTTCCTCTCCATCTCTAAGGGCTCTGGCGGGCGACTAATCTCCCTGTTCGCGGGCGACTAATCTCCCCGAATCGCCATCCCACCGGCGACAATGTAAGTCGCCGGTGGGATGGCACACTCTGCGCAAACGATTTCGGCAAAACGCCAAAGTTGCCTCGCGAGGCATTTTCGGCGATTTGCCAAAATTGCGCCGCCACGTCTGCCATCCCACTGGCAACTCACATTTTCGCCGATGGGATAGCAACTCGGGGAGATTAGTCGCCCGCGAACAGGGAGATTTGTCGCGAGCGACTAATCTCCCCGTGTGCCAGAGCCCTAAGGGAGCACACAGATTATCAGAAAATGATTGCTCAAGGGAAAAAATGTAAAACAAATATTTACTGATATAAATTCTTTAATAGGCCAATTACATTGATGTTCCCATAATGTTCTAAAGTTATGTTATTGGTATCAGGGACATTTTTATTTTATCCCAATAGTGATATTTTTTCTATCAGTTCCAACAATAACAGATACAGATATTACTCAATAAGAGAAGGAGAGAGAATAATACCAGAATAATACTGGAATATAACTAGAGACAATTGACTACTCCACTAAGCCGAAAGATGAATGGAGAGAGTCCCTCCGTACCTGTAGTCTATCCAGGCTTTAAGAAATGATGGGTATTTGTCTGCTTCTCATTTACAAATATCCTATCGATTTTGAGCTTATAAGTTATAATTTATGGAGAGAGCTTTCCAGGATCTTGCAAAAACTTGTCTTGCAGCTAAAAATATTTCATTAATTAGTCTCCTTTGAATATTAGTTATACCTTGCAATGAAGCTCCCATTAATGCAACATATGGTTCTTTATGTAAACTAATATTCAGGACAGCAAATATCAAATTATATACTCATATCCAATACCTAGTTGCATGTGGACAGCTCCGTCATATATGGGCCATAGTCCCTGATGTTGCACATCCTCTAAAACATTGTTCTCAGAAGTCTGGATAAATATATGGTAACCTACTGGGTGTAAAGTACCACCGAAAGAGTACTTTATAGCCTGCTTCGAGCAGGATTGTGTTTTTTGAACTTTTCCATACATTTTCTCATAATTTCCTCCATTTTGAATCTGTTAGTGTTTTTCCTAGTTCTTTTTCCCAGGATTTGATAGGTCGTTGGTAGTATATGGGGCTGGCAAACTATTTTCTAAATTTACCCATCGAGGGGAAGCAATGCAGAATGGGGAGATGCGTCTATTGAGTTGCTAAATAGTATTTCCAATGATTTGGGAACCCTAACTCTCCCCCTCAAGGTTAAATCTTTGTAATATATTTAGCCTTATTTTGGGGGGTCTATTAGCCCATATAAAAGCAGATAGAGATGATTCTAGTTTTTTAAAGGGGACCTGTCATCCAGTCATAAAAAGCTTTATAATAAAAGTCCTTTTCAAATGAATCATGAAACCCAAATTCCATTTTTGATTAACACATTCATAAACATTATAAAGGCGTTTAGAAATCCAAGCTGTCAATCATAAAATGCCTGCCCCACCTCTATGCCTCAGACGTGGGAGGCAATTTCTTTCACTTTCCATTTAGAATTTCCTCGATGTCACTGCACTTCTCACTTTTCCCCTCCCTCCTAACCATCTAATTGTGTAGCCAGAGAATGGGTATGGGCATCTGGTCTTTAATTCTATCACATAAGGAAGATTTTGGTATTATATAAAACTTGCCTTAGTAACAGTGTTCACAAAATGGCGCCTGCCTGCTTGCTGTGATTGAGTAATTCCAAGACTAAAGTAAACATGATTTATACTATTTATATAGTGTAGGTGAAGTGTATTTTGCTTGACAAACACAACAGAAATACATTTTAAATTATTGTTTAGGGTGACAGGTCCCCTTTAAGATCTGCACATATGATTGGGATAGTACTCTGAAAAGATAACAGCCATTGGAGCTCAAAGTTAAGGGTCAGTAGTTAATTGTATGACAAATTTATACACAAAGCCTCTGTTTTCATGTGGTTTATTGTAAGGCCCGAGATAAAAACAATTTTTTCCAAATAGAATGTAATAATGGTTGATTGATAAATAGTGTACTATTATCAGCTAACACACTAAGGGGCTTATTTACTAACCCACGAACGGGCCGAATGCATCCGATTGCGTTTTTTTCGTAATGATCGGTAATTTTGCGATTTTTTCGTATCTTTTGCGATTTTTTCGTATCTTTTGCGATTTTTTCGGCGTCTTTACAATTTTTGCCTAAAAACGCGAGTTTTTCGTAGCCATTACGAAAGTTGCGCAAAGTCGCGATTTTTTCGTAGCGTTAAAACTTGCGCCTTTTAAGTGTTAACGCTACGAAAAAATCGCGACTTTGCGCAACTTTCATAATGGCTACGAAAAACTTGCGTTTTTACGCAAAAATCGTAAAGACGCCGAAAAAAATTGCAAAAAATACGAAAAAATCGCAAAATTACCGAAAAAGTCGCAAAATGTTCGTTTCCAATCGGAATTTTTCCAATTCGGATTCGAAATCGTGTCTTAGTAAATCAGCCCCTAAGTTTGTGATGTTGGTGACGGTTGCTGAAGGCCTGGATATCTGGATTATTTCCATTGGCAATGGCTAAGGTTTCCATACCTCCCAACTGGCCCAAATTTCGAGGAAAGTCACTCTTTTGACCGCTCAACTCACAGTCCAGGATTCTTACTAAAAAGTCCCTCATTTCCCTTTGATCTCCTGCACTGAAGCTTAAAAGATAAAAATTTAATTAAAAGTAGCTTTTGGCAGAGAGCCCAGAAAGTTAAACAAGCCTCACCTGCATTTAGATACAAATGTTTCTCAAACTTAATTAAAAAGTAGCTTTTGGCAGAGAGCCCAGAAATCTTAACAAGCTTCACTTGCACTTAGAAACATTGTTTCTCACATTTAATTAAATAAGTAGCTTTTGGCAGAGAGCCCAGAAAGTTAACAAGCCATACCTGCACTGAGATACAATTGTAACTAATAAGCTAAACATGTCTCTTGGGAGAACTGAGACCATTGCTTAAAGGGCAATTTCAGCTTTTGTAACAAATTGTAATAACACCTAAAACAAGACCCCAAAACCCCCAGAAATGTGTCCCAACTTTAAATAACCTGGCAAATTTAGTCAAATGGGAGTGGTATTTAGGGGGTGTGGTCACAAAAAATGGAATGGGTATGGTCAAAAAAAATTTGCTCCTGTTTCCATTTTCAAAATGTTGGGAGGTATGGGGTTCAAGTGCTAAGTCGAAAAGAGGGGGGATGGGGGGTATATATTTCTTTTAAATTCTTTGGACAAAGTACTGCAGCAGTGGCCTACCCATATGCACTATATGCACAATTCACAGATTAACAGGATACACATATCATATCTGTATGTCTGGTACTCTACAATAAAGAGTCTTCTGCACTTATGTGCTTAGCCTCATCTCAGCACTCATGCACCCACCTCACCCCTGGGCCTGAAGATTACCTGTCCTTTGCAGCTCCTTGGTGAAACAGTGCAGTTTGATATGTAATAAATAGGAGGCTAATTTGCTCTGCCGGTAGATGGTATCAGTTTCTGGGGCTTTGCACATATGCTGTGTGTGCACAGTTTACTTACGCTTTAGGCAATATGCTTTATTTGTATGCTCCATGTAGGTTTTATGTGTGCTTAGCCAAACCTGGCCTAACTTTGTAAACAAACATACACTATGGGGCACATTTACTAATCCACGAACGTCCGAAAAGCGTCCGAATGCGTTTTTTTCGTAATGATCAGTATTTTGCGTTTTTTTCGGAAATTGACGCGACTTTTTCGTAGCCGTCGCGCCGAGTACGAAAGTTTCGGATTCATTCAAGCTTCAGTATCGTGACTTTCCTTGGGCCAGGTTGGAGCTGCAGAGTGCCATTGAGCCCTATGGGAGACTTTCCTTGGGCCAGGTTGGAGCTGCAGAGTGCCATTGAGCCCTATGGGAGACTTTCCTTGGGCCAGGTTGGAGCTGCAGAGTGCCATTGAGCCCTATGGGAGACTTTCTTTTGGCCGGGTTGGAGCTGCAGAGTGCCATTGAGCCCTATGGGAGACTTTCCTTGGGCCGGGTTGGAGCTGCAGAGTGCCATTGAGCCCTATGGGAGACTTTCCTTGGGCCAGGTTGGAGCTGCAGAGTGCCATTGAGCCCTATGGGAGACTTTCCTTGGGCCAGGTTGGAGCTGCAGAGTGCCATTGAGCCCTATGGGAGACTTTCCTTGGGCCGGGTTGGAGCTGCAGAGTGCCATTGAGCCCTATGGGAGACTTTCCTTGGGCCAGGTTGGAGATCATGTAAAGTCTGAAACTTTTGCCCGCTGTTTACGAGCGCTCAATACAAAAAGTTGCGACAATATACAAGCAAATCGTAATGGCTACGAAAAAGTTGCGACAATTCGCGCAAGTCATAACGGCTACGAAAAAGTCAAAAAATACGAAAAAGTCGCAAAATGTTCGTTTCCAATCCAAATTTTTCCCATTCGGATTTGTGGATTAGTAAATGTGCCCCTATAAGTCCAAAGTACTGTGACACCCCTTCTTAAATTACAAGTCTTCAGTTAGAACATTCAAGCACTATAAGCAAGAACTAATCATGGAGAATCTTTATAAGCAGGCAGCTGCATGCAGTCCTCTAATAACCATGTGCAATTTTGTGCTTCAGCCGGAGCAGTGTAAAAGGTGCCAAATGGGGCATTGGAGCATTGGGAAACAAGTTCTCTCAAGTGATAAATTGCACTTCACCTTCTTGCAGTCTTGCTGTTGTGTCTGACAGATGGCAGGAGAATGCTGTTTCTGCCTTAATCCATACTGCTGGCTGTAAAGTTTGGCGGAGGAAGTGGAATAATTTTTTTGGTCTGTTTTTTACGGTTTGGGCTGGGGCCCCTGGTTCCATTGACATCATACCTTTACACTACAGCACACAAACGATTCCAAGCTTTCTAACCCTGTAGCACTAGTTTGGGGAAAGTGATGGGAGTAGAAGACCATGTTCAGAGACCTGACCTTAATCCAACTGAACCTTTATAGAATGGATTTGAATGACAACTGTGAGTCAGACCTAATTCCCCTCCCCTCCCATCAGTGCCCAACATCACTAATGCATTCTTAGAAGAGCAGAGCTTGGATCAGTTTGAAAGGCAGATGGCTAAATATTTTTCTTAAATTATCATAAATTCACATATTTCAATCTGTTTACACCTACCTGCTGTGGCACTTCTGAGACACACATGCGGCACTTGATCATGGAGGTGTTTTGAATGTGATGTTCTCCTCTAGACAATTCCCTATTTATTTATATCACCTGGTCCCTGTCCTACTTGTTTCATTTATAAAACTTCCTTCTTCTCTAAAGACACAAGATGGAATTGGCCTGAATAAGCGCCGTTGAATTACCATTATTAATTGAGACAACCCTGTGCAACTTTTGCATGTAGCGGACAGATTATTTATCATACTTGGACGTCTAAAGGCTGGATTATATTAGAATGATGATATCATACAAAGACTATATTGAGCAGACCATAAATATCCCTTGGAGGGCCATTCCAGTAAAAGCTTCCATCGTTGTGGGGCTTTATGATTTTTGGAACAAATTGGCTATGTTTGCAGATACATTATATGCAGCTCAAGGCCTGAATGTGCCATTAAAATATCCACATTTAACATTAGGAGCATCTTATTTGTTGCACATTCTTCTGGCAGGAAAAATACAATAAAGACAGTAGCTGCATTAGCTTAATTTTTTTATTACTTTTACCCATGTGCAAATTTATCAAAGCCATATATACATCCTGTGTATCAAGCTAAGCTAACTGTTTAATCCAGCTATATTCTGGAGCATCCCCTTCCATCACAGCTGGCTTGCATTACATCCAGATGGCAATTAAACAACTCAATTCTTTCTCAGAGAACCAACACACTTTACATGAGCACAATTCATCTTCTCCATTTTTCCTTCCCAATATATCACACTTTTTAAGTAGTGGGCGGTATGGGGTTTTCTCACATGCAAAAGCCGCACAAACCCCTAAAGCCTTAAAATGCTTCTAATGAGCACTGTGTGATATGAAGAATCAAGCAGGAAACCATTCTATGTGGGCTTAGCTGCCTTCAAAGTTTTTAAAGGAGAACGATACCCCTGGGTGCAAAAAGCACCTTAACTATCATTGTCTAGACCCCCCTCACCTCTCCCTTATTACATTCTGTCCCTATCGCTAACCTCAGTAAATGGGGAGTAGCGCAGCAGAGTACCTGGCCGACATCTTCTTGCCAACTGAAGACTCTTCAGGTCTCACCGCTGACACAGACCCTGCTTACACATGCGCAATTGAAGCTGATTAAAAAATGTATACAGTTCCCATCTTATCAAATTGTAAACATCCTGGCGCCTGTTCCTATGTGTTCACAGTCCACCCTGGTGGGTATCCAACATCCACCATCATCCTGTAATATGTTAAATTTCATTGACTAAATGCATGGCACTGTTAGAAAAGGTGAACTATATCATACCCTTGTATACTTAAATCTTTTCTCTGCCATAGAGGCACTAAGCCTGTGCCACAGTTATACCTTCCACCTGAAACTTTCCCCCAAACCCTTCCAGCTGGCGGTTGCTGAAAAGCAGAATGGTAGTGGTCACATCACAGTTACTTCTATTTCTGAGCAGCACCCAATGGCTAGCAGTTTTCAAGGCTGCACTAAATATCAAATCAAATATTGGTCATAATGGTGTCATCAATGAACATTAGTTAAGCTACTCATTCTTGTGTCTAGGGGCACCATTATGGCTTTTGTGTTGCTGAGATCAATCACTCGTTTTACCATAGTTAGTGGAATCTGGGAAGTGTTTTATAGTGGAATGCATGCCAGGAGGCTCTGGTGCACCCTGAAATATTGTGCTAAACACTTTGGCATCCAAAAAAGCAAGATGGTATTCCTTATTTAGACCAGCTGAGCTTGTTTGCATTTTTTTCTGTGCTTATGCATTGCAGGTTGTCATCTTGAAGTCTCATGTATTTCTAAGCTCCTAGTAATAGCTACAGCTGAGTATGCTCTAGTAAACTTCTTGTGGTGTGTAAGTGCCCCTAGTTCCTTACCAGTAACAGTTGTATCAAAAACTGTTGGCTAGGAATGGGAGAAATAGTATAGTGCTGCTGTCATTTCCGTGACATATGGATAAGGCAGCATCAATGTGTGTGCTTCCACAGAACAAAAAGGTGTGACTTGACTGTGAGAATGATATTGCAGCCTCAGAGGTTGTCATTTACTTACTACAAAAAAAATAGCATGGGTTAAATAAAATTAGTTTTTAGGACAAAGCTAATCCAGAGACTTGTCCAGTTGCTATCTTGGGGTCAGGAAGGAATTTTATTTGCCCCTTGGATTTAATACCTGCCTTGAGGTTTTTTCAGGCGTTCTGTTGTGTTTTATGCTTTTAGTTACACTAAGATTGTTATTTGTGGGTAAAACATGGTGGATTGTGGCATTTTGCACTTTGCTTTATTTTTTTTAACTAAGCCCTATTAGCCAATCATTCAGCCTACGGATAATCCATCCGGGTACAGGAAAGTCTGTCCGTATGTAGCTTTCTTAGATTGATGGAGCTACTTTTTTTGGTCCATTTATATATTTATATTTATACAGGCATTTGGAATAGGTAGTGCAGCACAAACAAATACAGTCCCAAGGAACAAAGGAAACTATTAAATACATGTTAAAGGACATTTCAACCCCAAAAATTATTTTTTTGCGTAATAAAAGAAAATTTAATTCTAAGCAACTGTGCATAAACATTCATTACATATTTGTAATGGTTTTTTTAGTTATTTGTATATATAATTGCTATTAAAAGCAGTGTCTGCCTGTCCTTTCTATTCTCTGCCCTGGTGGCTCTGGCAGACAATAGACTGCAGGGACTGACTGCAGGGGTCAGTCCTTGGTCCTTTGCTTTTTAAATTCTTGGGCATAAAAAGTACTTTTTCTATTTTTGCTGACAGTACTAAATTGGGCAAAAAGTTCCACGCAGGATGCTGCCACTTTGCAGAGAGATTTGACAAAATTAAGAAACTGGGCAGCAAAATGGAAAATGAGGTTCAATGTTGACAAGGTTATGCACTTTGGTAGAAATAATATAAAGGCAAGTTATACACTAAATGGTAGTGTGTTGGGGGAACCTTAATGGAGAAGGATCTAGGGGTTTTTGTAGATAACAAGTTGTCTAATTCCAGGCAGTGTCATTCTGTGGCTACTAAAGCAAATAAAGTGCTGTCTTGTATAAAAAAGGGCATTGATTCAAGGGATGAAACCATAATATTGCCCCTTTATAGGTCCCTGGTAAGGCCTCACCTTGAGTATGCGGTGCAGTTTTGGGCTCCAGTCCTTAAGAAGGATATTAATGAGCTGGAGAGAGTGCAGAGACGTGCAACTAAACTTGTAAAGGGGATGGAAGATTTAAACTATAAGGTTAGACTGTCAAGATTGGGATTGTCTTGCGAAGGGACATGATTACTCTGTACAAGTACATTAGAGGGAATTATAGGCAGATAGGGGGTGTTTTTTTTTTATGATAAAAACGATAAGCGCACTAGAGGCCCCCCCTTTAGATTAGAGGAACAGAACTTTCATTTGAAGCAGCTTAAGTTGCTTTTCACAGTGAGGGCAGTGAGGTTGTGGAATGACCCCATAGTGATGTTGTAATGGCAGAAGGATGCCTTTAAGAGGGGCCTGGATGAGTTCTTGAACAAGCAGAATATCCAAGGCTATTGTGATACTAATATCTACAGTTAGTATTGATGTTGGTATATATAGTTTATGTATGTGCGTGTATACATAGGTCAGTATAGGTTTGTGTGTTCTGGGTTTACTTGGATGGGTTGAACTTGATGGACTCTGGTCTTTTTTCAACCCTATGTAACTATGTATTCTACTTGGGATGCGGTGCCTTTGTGCCTTGCAACCACATTGAGATCAACAAGTATTAGTTAAACATGTATAGTATTTATTTCTTCTAAGATGTAGATGATCTTGGCTTGTAGTTATATGTATACTATGGTTTGTAAAAAAAAAAAAAAAGATCATGGGTGAGGCTTTGCAATCATAAATGAAAATCCAACAAAATGTTTCTCATTTTAAAATTGGGATTATGTTATAACATTGACCAGAATGATCATATATCCAGAGAAGGAAAACATCTTTGCTCTTCTGTCTGAATCCCAATGCAGCCCACTGACTGAGCAGGGAGGATTTCTCCTTATGGGGAGAGGGAGGGAGTGAGGCAGCCTCCCAAATTGCTCAATAAATACAAACATTAAAATCCTTTCCCCTCATGTCTTTTAAATGTTCTGTTTGAAAGACAGCAGAATCTCATAAAGGAAGCCATGTGACGTAATCTGGTCCCCAATCAGCTTGTTAAAAACTGCACATGCAAGGAGGAGTAATCCCAAGAATGTTTGACTTACATCCTTCAGACTGAAACTAGAACCTCCAGGGCTGCTGGGAATTGCAGTTCAGTAGCCGGGAGGCTGAGACTTTTTAAAGGGAATAGACAATGTTTTAGAAAAGGGCCTGTAAAGTGATACAGGTCTTTGATTCTATCTGCTACTTCTGAAGGCAGAAATAAATGTTCTGTGTTAGAGGTGTATTCACTTATTTTGTTTGCTTTCTCTGGCTCAGCAGTAAGGTTGCCCCCTCATCCAAACGTAAAATATACATTCCTCTTGAATGGCTTACAGTCATTTCAGATGGGCATTGCTGTTGTTGAGATACCAGTATTGCAGATTGCATGGGTGCTTATGGCTTACTAATTACCCATGCAATATATAACAGTAGTAGCTATTTGCAGTAGGTTAATCTTGGTAAACTTGGGAAATGTATGTTTGAACACAGGTTAAAGTAAGTTGCCTTTGTGTACTGGTTTGGTTCCTGGTATAGGTCACCAGCACATGGATCCAGATGCCCCATGTTGGGATACTTCAGTTAAAAGTACAAATTATATATATATAATTTATATAATATATATATATGATGGGTTTTTATTTTGGGTCTTTGTTAATAAATGTCTTATTTTTCTTTGCAGGGTCCTCCTGGTTTACCTGGTCTCACTGGCTCACCTGGGAAAAGAGGCCCACGGGTATGCACTTATATGTATATATAAATCAACAAATTATTTTGCCTCTGAAATGCCCTGCTATGTATAATTATGGATATATTTGTATTTTCACCTTTTGCTCTTGATCCACTTCATAGGTAGTCTGGCCTTGGTTTGTAATGGTTGCCCTACTACACATTCTCCCGAACTATAGTTCTGTAGTAGACTGAAACATGGTTGTTTTTTGGCCAACTCCAGACATGCTGTCATTGTTCACATAAAACCTTTATCTTAAAGCCACCCGTTGAAGCTGACTAAAGGTGGCCATACACCTTCAGATCCGCTTGCTTGGCGATGTTGTCAAGTGAGCGGATCTTCTCCTGATATCCCCACCTATGGGCGGGTGATATCGGGAGAATCCAGGCTAATTCAGTCGTATGGCCCTGGGGCCAAACGATTGAATTAAAACGACAGGTATAGGCAAAGCCGGTTTACTAAATTTTTTAACCTGTCAGTCGATATCTGGCCGATTTCAGGCTAGATATCGGTTGGGACAGGCCCGTCGGTAGTGCCCATACACGGGCCGATTAGCAGCCGAATCGGTCTAAGGGACCAATATCAGCAGCTAGAATCGGCCCGTTTATAGGCACCTTAAGAAGCTAAGCTCTCTGTACCTATAGACAATTGGTTCCTTTCAGAGGGCATATCAACCATGACAGCTGCGGAGACAACAACGCAATAAACCAAGTCTACAATAGTTTTTAGAAGAATTTTTAGAGCTCTATATAGTATTTCAGGAGGTACCGGGTTGACCTACATTAAAGCGAAGAATGATAATTTTATTTAATTGATAACTTTGTTTCTCCTTTCATGACATATTGCCAAATTTGGTGCTAAATGTCTGGCCCAGGGCTCACTTATCTATGCTGTCTGTGATGCCTAGATGACAACAATGAGAATATAAACATTAACAGCCATACATTTTTTAAGCAAGGTTGAACTATATGGCTTTTAGGGTGATGGCACACAATAAATCTTTTGTTTATATTTTGTTCTGCACCTATTCCTGTTTTGTTATTTTGTCTTCATTAAACCTTTCCACGTTGATATCATGTCCCTTCAGCTTGGTTCTTCCAGTTATGGTTATATCCCAGGTTTTCCAGTCATTAGGCTCCCAACTTCCTGGTGCGCCAAAGCTTCTCCTTAGGGAGATCGTGACACCAACATGTTGTGACAGTTTGCCATAATCACCCACATAGTTACTTTTAATTTTATCTCACAGCACCATCACATTATATCCCAAATAATCTCACATATGCAACTAATATTATGTGATTGACAGCTCCAAGCATTTTCATTTATGAACTGGTTGAAGTTGATCAGCAGACCAAGGGCTGAAAGCTTGAGCAATTTTTTCCTACTCCTAAGCAGTTTATAGAACATTTCATTTCAGTCTTTGTGGGTCCTTCAGAGGGTTGTTTCAGACCTCTGCCCTTGCATTAAATTTAGCTTTATGTACATTAATGCCGAACTATGCAGCTTATGCACACTTACACAAAGCCAACTCTAACTACCCAATCCTGCACAAGCCAAAGGTCACTTTCACATTCTCATTCCACTTGACCTCACTCTGCTGAATTTGCCTAATATTGACCATTCCCTTTCAGATCATCCATTCCTTTGGCTACACCTCACGGTTATATTCCCAGAGAGGCTTTACAGACTGCTATGCAAACAATCATTAGCTCTTGTTTATCTATGGAATTGCAGTTCCCAGTTGCTTGTCCTCCCTACGGGAACTCTAAAAAATTTGTTAGGTTTCGGCTACTGTTATTTTACTTTTGATAGCCAGACCTTAAATCTCTCTACTACAGACAGAAGTTTTTAGCGCAGTGCATGTACTTTATACAGACAGTATACTTCTGGATTTTCCATCAACATTTTAGGATGGTCTTGTGTACTTCCGAGCTTCACACTTCCGTCAGATGCATGTCCCAACTCCCCTATTATTACTGTAGTAATGGAACAAACAGAATTCCACACAGCATGGTGCCTGCTGCTTACACGGTCGTTATGATGGCTGCATATTTTTTCTTTGAAGCCTAGTCTTAACTTGATCAAACAGGCCATTTCACTAGTAAACCTTTTGTTTGGTCTACACATCAAGGAAGTAGATATGGTGACACATATATGGAAAAAAACTGCACTAAATAAGCAGGTCATAAAGGCCCTTAGAGGTCCAATCTTTGCTCACTGCCTTGTTAAGCTCATGACAACAGATATGAAAAATATTAATGTAAGTCATTCGGTAGTAGTACATCTAGGGCATCTCACCTTATATTTGAACTTTCTGGTGTATCTAGAAAAACAAGTTGGAATTATCCCCAAATCCTACCCCAACTTTGCAGTTACTCTGATTATGTTTTAAATAATTTGTTAAATACAACCTATTGTTTAGTGTTATTCTTTAGTTGTTTCAATGGGAGCAGCTTTATCTGTTAATTCCCAGACATCCTATTGTAAGCTCTAAATTAAACAGTGCCATCCAGTGGCTAAATTAGGATGAAATATGCTATTAGACTTGTTTCCCAAGCAATACCCATACCTGTGAGTGGGGTTTGGGGAGGGGTACTATAAAGTTCCACTATTAAATAAAATACTTTAAAAGCATACTTAATACATATGCACCTACTCCTATAATTATAAAACTTCCTTAAGAAAAACCTGGTATCATGAGCTATAATAGATATTAACTGCGCATAGTGTGCAGCTTGTGTATACAATTACAAGGCTGACATGGTAGCGTGGCCTAATGATTTTTATGATATTTAAAATAAGGTCTGTTTGGTTGGTTTTTGATAGTGCTTAAAAATGATGGGTACTGGCATCTCAGCTACATTATAGGTAGTGAGAGGCTGGGGGTACTGACACCCCAAGTAAATTCTACTGTATGAGACAGTAGCTAATGATACCCCAAGCCAGGGGTGCTGCTGCCATGAGGTGAGCTGAGAAAAAAGTGTCTCCTGGTAACTTTAAGAGACAAATTTCTGGTTTTTAAACAGGAAATTCAGTTTTGTTATTGCAAAGAGTACAACTGTGGGAATTGCCCCTGCCCCAAGCACGCTATTTACAGTGAGAGGCAAGGGGTACTGACTAAACTATACAGCAACAGGCTGTGGATACTGACAGTCCAATTAAATTATCCAGTAAGAGACTTCTGCAAAAAAAAAAAGAATAAAAAAAACAGGTGGGCCCCGGTGGCCCAAACCCAGTCCCTGCAGGGCACTATACCAAGCCGCAGATCTCCCTCCCAGTTGGATGGGTGGCGGGGGGTGGGGTTGAAAGGCTACGGCGGGGGCCATTGGTAAAAACTAAGTAAGCCTAAGAACATGTTTACAAAAAAGGAGACAAGAAACCCTGTGTTTCTTTTTTGATAGAGGACTCAGTGCAGCATTACTGTAAGTGCTTATGGCTGTATTTACATAGACCTTTCTGATAAAGCTTACTTGGAATGTAGTGGGTACCGGCACCTAAAGTGCATTTTAGACAGAGTAAGTTGTTACTGGCACCCGTGGTGCAGTAGAGCAACACAGGCTTTTCCCAACCCTCCCCTTCCTAGTTTATTTCCTACCACAGGGGTCCCCAACCGCCGGGCCGCGGACCAGTTCCGGGCCGTGGACAGCAGGGCAGTTGGCCGCAGCGCACCCCCCCTCCCCAGCGCGTCGCATGTATTACGCGGCGCGCCCCGCCCCCCTTGGTCCGTGGGAAAAAAAATTTGCCTCCTACCGGGCCGTGCTGCTGAAAAGGTTGGGAAGCCCTGTCCTACCACAAGAGTAACAGAAAGCTTTCTATAGAAGCTCATGTATAACTTGATGTTTCTGTACATACAGCATTGGCTGTAGGAATGTACAGACTGCAGTACATATAAAGTTGAATCTCCTGCAGAATGTTCTGTCCTGCTGCACAGCTGTCCCCCACCCACCCCCAGTCTGACACCTACGCTCCAGGCTCTCACCTGTGCCTACATAAATTGCCATTCTATGTACTAAAATCAGCTGGATTCTATAGAAACATTGAGCACTGTGAATACACACAATGGGGCCGATTCACTAAAGTGCGATAAAGCCTATCGCATGCTTTTTTGCGTTAAAAAGCACGCGATAAATAAGTACCGATTCATCATAGTCATTTCGCATGTGTTAAAACGCGTATCGCATGCGCAAAAAAACGCAGTATGGCATGCGTTATTTGCCGCGCATTGCGTTAATTCTCACATAGATATAATACTAACGCGTGATTCACAAACACATATGAAGCGTTAAATGCGCTAAATATCGCATTAGTCGAAAATTAACACCTACTTGGGGCAGGCGGTACTATTGTGGTTGGTGAGCTTTTGGCAACACAACATGGACTTTACAGTGTGATTTTTTCAAGGATGTGTTGGCCCTAGAGTGATGCAGCCTCCAATTTTCAGGGAAATGGTATATTTCATAAAAGTAGTTTTCCGAAAGTAATGGTTACGTGTGTTAAATCGTGCGGTAATATAGCACGAGGTGAAATATATCGCACGTAGTGGGAAATAATGCATGCGGTGGAAAGTAACGCAAAAAAAGCGTTCATCGCAAGTTAAATAATGCAAAGAACATTGCATCTAAAATATGACGCCTGTCCTTTTAGTGAATCGTGAGTTAAGTCGCAAAAAATAAGAAGCGATAAAATTTTTACCGCATGCTATAAATAGCGCTTGTTTTAACGCACTTTAGTGAATCGGGCCCAATATATCTCCTGTAAACAATTTCTATCTTACCTTGTCATTGATCCATTCAGAGCTAAAACGTGTCTCTCTACAAATAATTGTTGGCAACCTAAGCCCTGGATCAGGACAGACTTTGGCAGAATGCCTCCAAGTTTGAGTCCAACATTTTTTACTCCCTGCCCCCCCCCTCTGCTTCAGATATCCTGTTTAGTGGGGGTAGAACTAGAACCCACAAGAGTGTTCTCATCGTGTAATTCGCATCATAAAGAATGAAATCATGTGCATGCAGATAAATATATCCAGACAAAGCAACTGCTCTTTATTGCTTCTCTTGCTTTTCTTGCTGTTTGCTTATGGTCTACAATATGGGAACTGTGCAGTGACAGGCAGATGCAGTGTAGGGTTTAAATAAATTATATTTATATAACTAGCTAGTAGGCCTTGTAAATGTGACACAGATCCACAAACTGTTAATCTTTAGAAGCCTGTGCCTATTTCAGTTATTTGCATGGCTACTAAACCAATGGACCAGACAACTGAAATATGGGTTGGTAATTACCTGAACCCAGAATTTAACCTGCGAAAAACATTACACCGCAGTTTGATCCTAATTCATGATTAGTGACCAGAAGAAATCTATCAACATGTGATATCATTTGGGGGCATAAATCTGAGCTTGTTCGATATCAATTGTGTTACTTTGTTTTGTTTGTTTTTCAGGGTCCGCCTGGTCCTCATGGAAATCCTGGCCCACCTGGTATGCATGGCCCAAAGGTCAGTCTCAACCTCACAGGCCAAAGGGAAAGAGCAGGAGTTCTTAAGATATTGTTATACATATATCTGTGTGTGCCGACACAGTTATCTATATAGCAAAAATAATAAAGGGAGTGTTTACCTGACAAACTGTCCACACCTGTCTTAAAAGTTTTATATATGCCATATACAGTAATGATGCTCAGGCTGACAATAAGGTAACTTGGGCCTGGCCTGCCTCCCACCTCTCCCAACACAAGCCTGACTTCTTCATCATTGATATCCCCAAATGGTGCAGAGAGGGACAAGCATGAGGCTGGAGAAGGAATGCCAAATGACAAGGGAGCACTGACTTTGCTGACGATTTTGCGTGGGCCCTTATTTTCCAGACTCTTGGATTTCATGTAGGCCATTGCATCACTAGTAGACAGTATATCTCGACAAAATGTAGCAGAAAAGAAGTCAGGTCTGTTTATCAGTTGGCATGTGCTGTGTGGTTTAAGCAGAACCAATAGTGCACAGCATATAACAGCAAATCCATAAGGCTTTAAAACCACAGCCATTGTAGGGTTTAAATATAGGTCAGGTTTGGCTGGTGTTACTCTGTAGTACTGTGATAGCTAAAGTGATATGAGATTACCTGGGCTAAGCTTGGCAGAGCCTCATTCACAGATACAGATGCATCTGTGTTGGATCATATGTCAGCCTCCTGCTGCTCACACATCCAGGAATAGCTAAATAACAAATACAAGATTAAACGTGCATACCTGCTGCTAAAACAACAACTTTCTTTATCGTTTGGCCTCTTGTTCCTGGGATTCCCCCCCACAGCATGGCCAGGCATGGAGGGGTTAAATCACTGATTTCACAGTGATAAGTTATTTCAGCTTCTCATCTACGGTGATTTTTTTGGCTTTCATTTACATTTAAAAAAAAAAAAAGACTCCTGTTGTTTTGCTAGGCCCAGTGTGTAATTGCTAATTTTGGCAAACTTTCATGCATTTTTTATTTTCCCACAAGGCTCCTTTGCCATTAATATAGAAGGTACAGAAATACTTTCAGAATCGCTCAACAGATGCGGGAAAATCCGCTCCATGAGAAGTGTGTGTAATTGCAGAATAAGGGCATATTGGAGAATAGAAATTTCATGGAAGGAGGGTGCAAAAATTGGACAGCCCAAATGTAAACATGTTCAAACATTTCTGAATTGGTTTGGCATTTATTGAAAGTGCATGTTAGCTCTGCCTAAATATGTGTGCTCTCCAGTGACTAACTTGTCATGGAAATATAAAACAGAGCAAAATTATAATAACTCATTGCAGTGTTTGGGAAACCCTGCCATGCCAGATTTATTTGGATATCAAGGGCAGGGACAGGGGGGGGGGGGGGGGCTCATTATGTAGGGTACACTCTTATGTTAGAATTAGGTCTTTTCTTCTAGAGCAGTCCCATGAGCGGATCCTTGCTAGACTTGTGGGTACTCTGCCATTGATGTGGGCTTCAAAGCTTAGAAAAGATGATGTTATCTGCCTGGACAAAAAATCGTGTTTTTGCTAATGCTGGTTTCTAATAACAACAGCGGCTCTTGAATTGATCTGTGAGCCAAATTTCTGCTATTTTATAGCTGTTTTGTATTAGATTTTCATGTTGTTGGTGGAATCTTCATATCAGATGGACTCACCATCAGTTAGGCAGCACTTCAGGGGCAGGATGTATATTTTACTATAATGGTTTTTTGGGCAGCAGCAAGACACAGTCAGTTGGTGTAATGGATGATTTATTTGTCAGGCTTTCTCCAGCACTTACCTGTTACCTGGAGCAGGGCATTTAGTCTTTTGACCTCGGTCAGCTGGGCCTTAGATTTTCTGCCTCACAAGGAACTTTGTTTCTTTACTTAACTTTCTTTGCGTAAATAAAAATAAGTTGTGCTTTGCAAGGAGATCATTATTACAAAAGTAATAACTAGAGACACAGACACCAAAAGTCAAAGCAATGGACGATTGAACCTGATTTAGCATGGAGGTCACATACCTAGGAAGAAAAAAGACAATTCTGGATGAGGAGACATAATGAATAGCAGAGGACAAATTGTGCATGCTAAGTATAAAGATTAACATGGTAAAGAATGAGAAGCTGGCCAAAACACTGACCAGGCAAGGGAAAGATCAGAGAGAGAGAAAGAAAGAGGTTCATAGGCACTGCTGTTGGGGTGTTGTTCATGTTCGGACTACAAAGTTAAGGTCACTAGGAGACTGTGTATGACAGCAAAGGACAAGATAAAAGACATTAATGACATTAATAAGCAGGAAAGTGAGTGAGTGGAAAAGAGCAATAAATCAACTGAAACAGCAAAGGAACAATCTGTCTTGATGTTAATATTCTAGGAAGATTTTGTTTTTGCATATTGTTGTGGTAGCACATACCAGTGCATGCATGAAGTGCTACATATAACAGATGCAGCAAATCCCAGTTTTTTTTGCAGGATTCAGCATCAGCTGAAACTTTAGGGTTAGGACATAGGTTTGTGGAACCCTTAAAGCAGTGATCCCCAACCAGTGGCTCAGGGGCAACATGTTGCTCACCAACCCCTTGGATGTTGCTCTCAGTGCCCCCAAACCAGGTAGTTATTTTTGAATTCCTGACTTGGGGGCAAGTTTTGGTTGCATAAAAACAAGATTTCCTACCAAATAAAGCCCCTGTAAGCTGATAGGGTGCATAGAGGCTGCCTAATAGCCAATCTTAACCCTTATTTGGCTCCTCCATTAACTTTTATGATGCTTGTGTTGCTCTCCCAGTCTTTTTATATTTGAATGTGGCTCACAAATTAGAAAGATTGGGGATCCCTGCCTTAAAGACAGATCTTGAAAGTAATGTCAACACAATACAGCAGTGTTTTGTTCCCTAACAGTCATGTTACATATAACTCAAATTTGACAAAATTAGGGTTCATTGTGTGGATGTATGTTATCTGGAGTTTGTGGTGCGAATTGATACAGAGGCATAAGGGAAGCAATATCCTAAAGAAAATGACACAAATACAGAATAGAGACTGTGCATAGGCTCACCATGACAAGCATAAGTCCAACCACCCAGTTAGTATTAAACCACCAGTTTGCACTAGTTCTGTGATCTGCCCAGTGAATGTGCTAAAGCTCCCTCATGATTGGTTTAAAGTGAAGCAGGTAACCATGATAATGTAGTATGCTTTGACATGTATGGAAACCGATTTTTATACAACAGGGGAATATGAAGGTATTTTCTCAAACCATAATTTGTGTATTTATTTCTTTATATGTGACCTTTTTCTTTTAGGGGCAAAAGGGTGATCCTGGGCTTTCACCAGGAAAAGCAATAAATGGATTAAAGGTATTTTTTGATGTTGCTTCTATTATTGACAAGCCTTTCTGTTGTATTTGCAAACATCTTTATTATTTTGAAGGGTGACTAAAGCCCATCAAATCGTAGGTGTGCTGCTAATATTCCTGGCTGGTACATAATCCCTATACATAAGATCTATTAGGAAAGAGAGCTTTCCCTTTATTACATTGCAAATATGCTCCTGGCATCAGGTAGGAACAACTTCCTATTTATTTACACATTGAATGCCACACTTGTGAAAGGGGTGCTATTCAGAAGCTGGAGCAACCAGTGGAATGTCTGCCCTTTTTCATTTGTGCCTTATGCATATGGTGTAAGGCAGCAATTAGTGAGCAACTGCAGCTCTAGGATTACAACCTGCTTAAGGGGGATTGACAAGGACAAGTAACTGTACCCACTCAAGAGCTGTGTTTAGTCATTTGTCCAAAAAAATTTAACCCAACAATGTACCTTTGTTCTCTATACCTCCTATGTAGAAATAGGTCCCAACATTTTAAGCCTAGACCTTTATGGCCCTCTAGTTGCCCTTTAAAATTGAATTCATTATGTGTCTATCCTGCCTGATGTCAATGAAGTAACTACTACCCTATGTTCTATGGCTTTTAATTGTGTTCTTCAGTTTTCATATTAAGTACAGGTATGGGATTCATTATCCAGTATGCTCGGGACCTGGGGTTTTCCGGATAAGGGGTCTTTCTGTAATTGGGATCTCCTACCTTAAGATTGCTAAAAAAAATATTTAAACTGTAATTAAACCCAATAGGATTGTTTTGCCTCCAATAAAAAGTAATTATATCTTAGTTGGGATGAAGTACAAGGTACTGTTTTATTATTACAGAGAAAAGGGAATCATTTTTAAAAATTAGAATTATTTGCTTATTATGGAGCCTATGGGAGAGGGCCTTTCCGTAATTCAGAACTTTCTGAATAATGGGTTTCCGGATAAGGGGACTGATACCTGTATAGCATTAGTCTGAGAACTTTTTGACAGTTATTAATAATTATTAGTAATGTTCTTAGTGTTCACGGAGAACAATACCTATGTAATGTTATGTTCAGTAGGAGAGGAAGCTGTATGGTAAAGCTGTTGTTACCTAGAGCAGAGGGCATTTAATTAGTGCTAGCTCAGTAGTATATCAATCCACCTAACTAAGTGGATTTCAGATATCCCAACTTCTTTATAGGATAAAACATCTCATTTTATGTATTGTATCAAATGTTTTCACATTTCAGATTATAGTTCTTCCTTTAATCATCTGATTTAATTTGTCAGAAACACAAGCAGCATAAAATAGAGTTCAGACTTACATAGAGCTGTCCCTGCAGTGCACAGTTGTATATTTGTTGTATATTTTTGTTAGGCATTTGCTCACAGGATGTTGTGCTTACAGGGAGATCCTGGTTTGCCTGGTTTAACTGGAGTTCCTGGGCCACTAAGTCGTAAGGTAAGTGGAATTTTAGGTTCCTGCTTCACATGATGTTCCCAGCCATTTGTATTTAAATGTCTCCATTTCAAAGATCAGGTAAAGACTACTGCAGGGATTCACTGTAAACCCCAATGTTGAGATTCCCAGGCAGCTGAAGGGCAGACCAAACTAGCAATCTGTTGATTCTGGCAAATGCCAGAGGGGCAGCTGTGCACCCAGTCACTATTTTTTGGCCTTTGTGTACTTTAAATGCCAGGGCTTATTCTGAATCTCAGTTCAGATGTGCTGAAGGGTATTAGGGTTGTACTTTACAGGAGGTGGAACCATGGAAGTTTGAAATCACTGCACTACAAGTATATCAGTCAAATTGTATATAATTTCCATTTTATATTATTTACATGCACAGGGTATTTGGCCTTCATATATATTTGCTTGATATAGAGGGACCATCTTGCTTGATTCTGCAAAGACATTTCCACATAAAATGCATTACCAGTTGCCCTAATGACTATGAAATTATGCTCTTACTTTCTTTGACTATGAAAAATGCCTTATCTGGGGAAAGCACAGACCCCACTAATATAATAAGCAAGAGGAATGTACAGTTATGTTCAAGCTGTGCCCTCACATCACACTAGTGGTGATGTGTGGGCAAATCCAGTACCTGTGGGTTACACATTTTAGTTACTAGTGTGGGTTCACATGGGTGGCAGGTCCAGCTTTTGGTATTGCTAGACGTGGCATTTTGAGCCCCTGGTCATTTCCTCCTGACGCAAAGTCAGTGGCCTTCCCTCCACAGGCATGTACGCATTCAGAGGGGGTCCACACACTCAGTTGGGTACCAGTATCCTAGGAGCGGGTTAGGGTTAGTGCAGGACCCACACTTCAATAATAACTAAGAAACATTTTACCTTAAAAATAGGCTCTTAAACAGCAATGTTTCATCTTTTTTCCTTTCTAGCCACAATTTGAGGTCCAGCTTTGGTTAAGATTCCCATTTAGCTTGTAACAAGGTAACACATGTGAAATCAAGAAGTCCCAAGAATATCTAGGGTAGCAATAAGTGTTTACCCATAATTTCCCCCTAATTAGTCTTCTCCCTTTGCACTCACAAGGAGATGAAATAGACATACTCCGCAAATTGCACCCTACATGGTTTTCAGACTGGGGCCCCCAACCACGGTTTCAGGACTTTCTGGGAGGACAGCCCTGCAGTTTCAGCACCATTGCTTTGTGACATCAGGACAACCCCTGATGTAATCAGAACAGGCTAGTTAGTGTATTAAAAAAAATAACTTTTTTTTGCTGCTGCCTGAAATCTCTAAAGCCATGATAATAAGAAAAATATCTGCTTGATCCAATTTCCAGTGAATTGTGGGCACTTAGGCACACATACACAATCCTCTTGTATTTTTATTTGTGACCTTGAGCCATGGTGCCTTCTCAATATACATACTGGGCAGTAGGAAAGTTTGTGTCTGAGGGGGCCAGAATTCAAGAGACAGCTTTGCCTTTTGAAAATGTAAGGGCTCTGGCACTCGGGGAGATAAGTCGCCCGCGACAAATCTCCTGTGTCTCGGGCGACTAATCTCCCCAAAATGCCATCCCACTGGCGAAAATGTAAATCGCCGGTGGGATGGCAAACGCGGTGGCGCAATTTCAGTGAAATCGTGCAAGTTTCCTCTCGAGCCAACTTGCGCGATTTCACTGAAATCGCGCCGCCACATATGCCATCCCACCGGCGATTTACATTTTCGCTGGTGGGATGGCAATCCGGGGAGATTAGTCGCCGGCGAACAGGGAGTTTTGTCGCGGGCGACTAATCTCCCCGTGTGCCAGAGCCCTAAATGATGTGTGTTGACACATTTCACTTGCTGAGCTTGCTTGTTTAGTGCAGGGACACATGCAAAAGCCACCAAGTTTTTATAATGGATTCAACTTTATGAGGATCAGAACTCTATGGCAACGAATTAGTCCCAGGTTTTTGCTATTCTGTCACCTTGTAGTAATTAATGAGGGGAAAATTTAGAAAATAAAAAACATTAGTACTTTCAGTGTAAATGATAAAGTATAAACATGTGTCAGTTCACAGCAGAAAGGCAGAAAAGCCACATTCACGTGTAAACGTTTATAACGGTAATGCTTTGATAATAACAAACATTTACTCTGCACGCCGGAAGACCTGTGCGCAGCAGGGTAACCTGCCGTATAGCTCATATACTTCCTTAACTTAATGTGAAGTTAAAACCTGAATACATTTAAAATGTGTATACACACAAACAGTAAGATTCCAAGTGCTGATATAAGTTATCTTCTTGAAACAGTGGTAGTTTGCTTGGTTGTGTAGAAACCAGCAAGCCAGAAACACAGTGAACCGGTGCCAGCTCCTATGCAGTAAAATGAATTTGCCATGCAACAATGATTCTACTGTAGAGTCTTTGACCCGTATAGGGCCATGGTAATAGCTCCTGGTAAATTGTTCTGTCAACTCCCTTAGAAGCTGGCCTCATAAAGGTAAGAGGAAAACGTAACAGGAAAAAGTATTTTATTTGAAAGTCAGTCCAACATTTAGTTAAGATCACCCCTTAACTTATAATAAGTTTACATATGTATTTAAATCAGTCATACTTCCAAGATCATATTGAACAGCAAATACATTTTTACCCCCAGATTTCCCTCTGACTCTAATGGACTTAAAAGGAGTATCTGAGGAAACAAATAAACATTCTACCCAAGTCTCTCTTATCTGGTCTACAGGAACCCCTCTCCCCAGGGGTACAGAAAATAATGTTACACTACTGCTTACTTATATTCCTATTATAGCACCACTTTGTCTGTTAGGCTAGCCACACATAGACGGACTCGTTCTGGAAAGTTCAGTACTTTCAACCAGATTAGAACAGAACCCAAGGCTGATGGAGCTGGCTGGCTTAAACAAGCAGCTGGCCCTTCTTTGGTATGTGGTTGGCATTATGTGCTTGAAGGTGAATGTATATTTACTGTGGTGGGTATCCTGCATCTTTAGGGGAGTGACTGTCACAATCATTCTTACATGTATTTGTAACCTTGTTATGAAATAATGCAAGCAAAGATTTGGCCAATAATGCAGAGACAGATAATTCTGCAATTCAGGCAAATGAAAAAACAAATGTCCCTTTCTCTAGCTTATTATCATTGCCATATCATCCCATTCATATGGAGTTTGGGTCTTTCAGTTTCTTCCCTTGAACCCACCACTCATTCATTTAAGCATCATTGGTGGATTTTATCAGTCTGCCATAGGGCTTTAAGGCCCACATGTGCTTAGTCAATCACAGATAAGCTTTGTAAAATGGAATATTTCCCACATAAAATAACTGTTGCTATCAAAAAATATAAAACCTTTAGATAAATAAATAAATATGCATTTAACCTGGCCACTCAGCAAGTCCACCTTGTTCAGATTGTATTGTACTTGACTACTTTTGCCCCAAACCCACAGGAAAGACCACGTTGAGCTACTAACATTTTTTTCCCTTCTAACATTTGATCCACCAAGTGTATGTGACATTCTGTATCTTTTTAGGGACAGAAAGGCTATCCAGGACCTCAAGGACATCCTGGTGAACCGGTAAGTTCTCCTGGGGCTCCCTAGAGGCTACCGATAACCCATTCATTCCTTCACTCAACACTATTAACTCTAAAAGGAAATCATGTTTGACTGCATTTTGTTAACCCATTTGCTGCCAGTGGAACAGGCACAGATACAGTATTTTAAAACTATTTCCCTCCTGCAAGATGGATCTTCCCCATGTCCTTACATGTCTCCTGATAGCTCACATTTGTACATAAATGCGTTCTCAATCCTGCATTGCAGAATCAGATATTGAAATTTTCATTTATTTATTTATTTTTTTACCTTGAACAAGTTCCTTGTTGCTCAGTAGCTCCTTGTATATCTATATAAAGAGAGAGGCAGCCCTGTGAATGGTCTTGCTAATGGCAGCAGCATGGAAGGAATCCTTTAGTACAAATAATATGCTGAAACCTCCACCAAAAATTGAGGTATTTTAATGTGACACTGGCTGAAATCGGCAGGGATCACTTTGTAACGAGTGCAGACATTCTCTCGTCAGAGATTACCATTCACACTGAAGCGCTCCTGTTCTCCATCCCATGTTTGGATATGTCCGGCTGCACAGGGAAAGAAATGAATAGTAAGGTTGTTTTAAAAGAGACCATTGACTCCTTAAGCTTCTTGGCAGAAGGAACTCAAGTCAAACAGTCCTGTGCATTTGCTGTAAATGTTTTAGCTTGCAGTTCTTAAAGGGGCCCATCTTGCCAAGGGAGTAGGTACAGGGAGGCTGAATACCTTAAACTGAGCTCTGTTTTAAATTCTACAGAAAACCTTTTTTTTTTTTTTTTTTAAATTTAATTTTGCACACATAAGAACTCATGTTTCCACACACGCACATGCAGTCAATAACTGTATGCTAGTATCATGGGCACAATGATAACAGTATTAGGACAAGATTCTTTATTAATTACTGATATGTATACCCAGTGTACAGCGTTATTGTAGCATGTCCAAAAAACAATCAGGGCTTTGTGCACTTCTTATGTAGGTTTCAGCTTTTTCCCTTCTCTCTTGCAGGGTGTGCGAGGACCCGAGGGAAGCCCAGGGGCCAAAGGTTATCCTGGCAGGCAGGTGCAGTAAATCTTACCATGCTGTGAGCAGGTTACTTCATTACAGGGTCTGGGTGTGCAGGTAGATATGTGTGTGTTTAACTGAGACAGGGATTGCCTTTAAACTTCAACCAGCTTTTTATTTCCAAAGCTTTCTCAGCACCGTAGTCAGACTTTTAAAAATCAAGACATTTAGCTGTATTACAGGACACACACAAAGAGTAGATTGTGTAGAGTTGCAGAGAAATTGTGGATAAAAAAATTACAAAAATTCTTAAGCCATATTGGTTGTTTAATAATTTTCTGTTTATATATTTTTACAATTTATTTGTTCCTCAACCTAGCCATTTTTTTACAGCTGCAACCTACACTCATGCTGTGAGTGCTCTGATTGGCTGACTCCAGCTTGACCAAAAGTATGCTTTATAGTAGGAAAACATTTTTAGGTTGTGGAAGCCCAAGTAAAAAAAAATAATTACGCATTTATTATTTCTATTAATCGAATGTAAAAAACAATTTATATGATAATATGCCTTTTGCAGGGCCTTCCTGGACTCTGTAAAATTGCTTCTAACTGTGCATGCAGGTTCTGCCTTGCTTGTATCTCATCATTGTTTTTCTTTGTAATTATTTTGAAATCCTCACCAAGACCCTATTAACTGAATCCTAAGGCCTGTGGGACATTAGCATAGAGGGTAGAATAGGAAGATCTAGTAGCATCCAATGCCTGTAACAAAGGCATGTATCTATATTAACTGAGAATAAGTAGTGTATGTATGGGATAGTTATAGGTAATAGAATTCTACATTGTATTTGAATTCTTCTCATGTATAGTACCCAAAATTGTATGTATGTATATATATATATTATATATTGTTGAACTACAGCTCCCAGAAACAGCTGTAGTGGGACGCAGGTTGGAAATCCCTCCCCTATTTTATTTCATTGTGACAGCTCTGAATCTGTATTCTTCTTTTTCCTCTGTCTTATTTTTAGGGCTTGCCTGGACCAATAGGAGTTTCTGGGCCCAAGGGAAACCGGGTGAGTGTCACTGTTTGTTTATTAGAAAGAACAGTTGGGTCTGACCCAGGGCAGCAAAGAGGGATCATGGGGCATTTTATTATGCAAAGACAGCAAGGAATTATTCCGAGTATGTATTTACATTAGAAACACATTTGCCGGCAATGGCAGATCCAAAACCAGATGAAACTGCTTTACTGCTGCTTTTACTGAATCCCTTTGCATGTTTCCTGCAGTCATTAATTGGCCTTGTTTTTGATTTGTAATTGACAACAATTGCAGCACACCATATCCTGAAGTTATGTGAGGGACCCCTGGCAAACATAATGCTAACAGGCCCATGACAAGTGAAGTAGAGACACAGCACTTTTCCTGCGTTAGAGTAGCCCATTACTTTATGCACCCAGTAAACAGAACCGCGCTAATTGCAGACAGGGATCCCACTCTCACAGAAACCAGCGCCGGCAGTTGAGAAACAGTTTACATGACTTGAACATCAAAACTAAACACACATCTTGAAGCCATACGAAAATGGACTATTTATGTTTTATTCCTTCAGTGTCCCAGGGTGTGCTGGCAACTCTAAAAGGACCGATTCTGCAGAGTCTTATTGCAGGTTTAAGTTGGCACTGCAAACATAGTGTCTCTTGTATCCCAGAAGGTTAAAGGGGCAGAGGCAAATATCAGGCATTATTAGAAAAAATGATCTTGTGTTTCGCTATGAAAGGCCTTCCTTTCGAGCCTGCCAAAGTCACAAATGCTATAGGGAAATGGTAGTCACTGCACTCATTTTCCAACCAAATTAATACTTTACATGTAAAAGAATCTGTCTTTATGGACAACCACATTGGAATATTGTGGTATTTGGGCAATGTTTGTTTATAAAATATATACTGCAGCTAACTACTTAGCCCAGTACAGGCACCAAGGGGTTAACAGGTTTTCCTAGTGGAGCATTTTGATCTTAATGTAAGTGTTGGTAAATGTTTAAGCTTATACAATTATAGGGTAAAACTAAAGCAAATTCATGCACAAGTCAAATAAACAGGGAAAATACTAAATATTGTAATTCCTGATCGGTAGAAGTATTATTATATGCACTCATTCTAAGTCACTCCTGTTTCACTGGCTTTTTATTGCTGGCCATACTTGAACTTCATACAATTGGGACACGTCCAGACATTGACTGCCTTCAAAGTGGTAGAGGCTACTGCATTTTGTACTTGCTATGTATCCTATGGGTCCCAGCCTACCCACTATATACATATCCAGTCCTGTTCAGCAGATACATTTATTTTCTATAAATTTAAGTGCATGCCCAAATGCTTAAAGGCTCTGGCACACGGGGATAAATCTCCCTTGTCACGGGCGACCAATCTCCCCGAACTACCATCCCACTGGCGAACATATAAGTCGCCGGTGGGATGGTACACGCTGCGCAGGCAATTTTGGCAAATCGCCAAAGTTGCCTCACGAGGCATTTTCGGCAATTTGCCAAAATCGCGCCGCCATGTGTGCCATCCCACCGGCGACTTACATTTTCGCCAGTGGGATGGAAACTGATGGCAACTTGGGGAGATTAGTCACCCGCGAACAGGGAGATTTGTCGCGGGCGACTAATCTCCCCGTGTGCCAGAGCCCTAAAGGACAATGTGTTGTCTGCTAAATATATATTAGAGTGTTCAGTGTTGGGCAGCATGGTGAAGTTCAACCATAACTTATTCACTATCTGCAAGGAGTATGTATGTTCTTCATGTGTCTGTGTGGTTTTCCTCCTACACTCCAAAAACATACAGCCAGGTTAATTGGCTTCTGACTAAATTAACCATAGTATGTGTGAATGTGATAGGGACCTTAGATTGTAAGCTCTTTTGGGGGCAGGGACTGATGTGAATGATGAATAATCTCTTTGAAAATGTGTCAGCGCTATATGAACAACAGAAAATAAATACATAATGTATAATAATGTGTGTGTGAAGAGCAGTTGCCTTTGTGATCTACTCTATGAAGTGCCGGTGGTGGGCACATTATCAATGTCACGGCAGTTTTTGGGATACACATACCAAAATAACGACAATGTAAAAGCTACTGCTAAACAATTAAATCCATTTGTGTTTTATGTGCCCACCATCCCGGCCTTCTCTTTGGCACATTGTAATTGTAGTTCTTAGCCTTCTTGTTCCTATTTGTCTCCCATGCTTTTGTCTGTTATCCAGTAACCAGCCTTTGTTACAGCAGATTCCCCGTGCTTAAAGGTTGCAGGCATCGGCTTGGCTCCCTCCTGCATAGAATGCCATGCTCCCTGGCGTGAGGGTATGTGCCCTTGGACTACATCGTGGAAGCCAGCACCATGCAGTCCATGGGCATATACACTTGCCTCAAGGTTTATTTCATCACGGAGAGCCGCAGACCAGCGCTGGAGGAGAAGTGGCTCTACCAATGACTCAGGAAAGTGGGAAGAATGGGGAGCAGAACCAGTGTTGACTTCCATGTTTTTTTTTCTTTTCTATTCCTGTAGGGCTACATTGGCCCCCCTGGTTTGTTTGGGCTGCCTGGCGCTGACGGAGAACGTGTGAGTATTAACTCTGAGTTTGAGGAAATGTTATTCTGATTTTACTGTGCCCTCCAGGTGATGACAGGAAGCCCTAAGTTATCAACATCCATGCAGAAATATCAAATTTGTATACTCTTTTGCCACATCTCTCTTCCAGGGACTCAGGGTGGGAATAGGGAAAGTATGGCTGCTGTTACTCATGTAAATTACTACAGATACACAGAGGAGTGTTTTCTGCACACAATAAGCTATAACCATAGGCCAGTGGCTATCTACTTGTTCCTGTCCTGTCTTGTCTGTATGCTGACATGCACAGCACTAAACCATCAGTGGGCACATTAGTCACATTTTGGCATAGGGCCACTAAATTATGCCTTTTTACACCAAATTCCTCCTGATGGGTCAGTGCCATGCCTGTCAATTTGCACACAAGGCTGGAAGCAGATTGCAATATTCTTTGCTGGTGTGTCTATTTCATCTTGGTAAATGCCATGTGTTCTACTGACTTTATGCTGCACTGTTCATAGAAAACTATATGGCAGCCCCTACTCCCAACCCATATATTTGTCAGTCCCTATAATGTATGTATATATATATATATATAAGTCCGTATTCTAACAGTACTCTTCTTTTGGGTGCAAGGTCAGTGTGGATTTATAAATGCAGAGTGGGCCAGCACTCCAATTTGTAATTCAGAGTGATTTATTCATAACATGCTGTATCCACGCAGCACGGTTTGTAATAAATAACTTTGAATGAAGAAATTTCTGGTCCTCTCTAATGCGTTTATACATATACATGTACATACATTAAGATTGGCAAGCAGCACTTTATAATATATACTCATATAATCCAAGGTTGTGTTGTACTTAAAGGGGACCTGTCATAGTAACATAGTAACATAGTAAGTTGGGTTGAAAAAAGACATACGTCCATCAAGTTCAACCATAATGCCTATATATAACCTGCCTAACTACTAGTTGATCCAGAGGAAGGCAAAAAACCCCATCTGAAGCCTCTCTAATTTGCCACAGAGGGGAAAAAATTCCTTCCTGACTCCAAGATGGCAATCGGACCAGTCCCTGGATTAACTTGTACTAAGAGCTATCCCCCCTACCCCTGTATTCCCTCACTTGTACTGAGAGCTATCTCCCCTACCCCTGTATTCCCTCACTTGTACTGAGAGCTATCTCCCATACCCCTGTATTCCCTCACTTGTACTAAGAGCTATCTCCCATACCCCTGTATTCCCTCACTTGTACTGAGAGCTATCCCCCCTACCCCTGTATTCCCTCACTTGTACTGAGAGCTATCTCCCATAACCCTGTATTCCCTCACTTGTACTGAGAGCTATCTCCCCTACCCCTGTATTCCCTCACTTGTACTGAGAGCTATCTCCCATAACCCTGTATTCCCTCACTTGTACTGAGAGCTATCTCCCCTACCCCTGTATTCCCTCACTTGTACTGAGAGCTATCTCCCATACCCCTGTATTCCCTCACTTGCTAAGAATCCATCCAGCCCCTTCTTAAAGCTATATAATGTATCAGCCAGCACAACTGATTCGGGGAGGGAATTCCACAACTTCACAGCTCTCACTGTAAAAAATCCTTTCCGAATATTTAAATGGAACCTCCCTTCTTCTAAACGGAGTGGGTGCCCTCGTGTCCGTTGGAAGGACCTACTGGTAAATAAAACATTAGAAAGGTTATTATATGATCCCTTTATATATTTATACATAGTTATCATGTCACCTCTTAAGCGCCTCTTCTCCAGTGTAAACAGACCCAACTTGGCCAGTCTTTCTTCATAACTGAGACTTTCCATACCCTTTACCAGCTTAGTTGCCCTTCTCTGGACCCTCTCTAACTCAGTAATGTCCCGTTTGAGCACTGGAGACCAAAACTGAACAGAATATTCTAGATGGGGCCTTACCAGTGCCCTGTAAAGGGGAAGAATAACCCCCTCCTCCCGTGAATCTATACCCCTTTTAATACAGCTCAAAACCTTGTTTGCCCTTGCAGCTGCTGCCTGGCATTGCTTGCTACAGCCAAGTTTATTATCTACAAGGACTCCAAGGTCCTTCTCCATTATGGATTTGCCTAGTGCAGTCCCATTAAGGGTATAAGTGGCTGCATATTTTTACATCCCAGGTGCATGACCTTACATTTATCCACATTAAATCTCATCTGCCACTTAGCTGCCCAGATTGCCAGTTGGTCAAGATCCTGCTGCAGGGATGTCACATCCTGGATAGAAGTGACTGGTCTGCAGAGTTTTGTGTCATCTGCAAACACTGATACATTACTCATAATACCCTCCCCTAAGTCATTTATGAACAAATTAAACAAAAGTGGACCCAGTACAGAACCCTGAGGGACCCCACTGAGGACCTTATTCCAAGTAGAGAATGTGCCATTAACAACCACCCTCTGTACCCGATCCTGTAGCCAGTTTCCTATCCATGTGCAAACGACCTCACTAGGACCAATAGACCTTAGCTTAGAAAGCAGTCGTTTGTGGGGAACGGTATCAAATGCTGTGGCAAAATCCAAATAGATGATATCTACTGCATCCCCACTGTCCAGCTTCTTACTTACCTCATCATAAAAAGCAATTAAATTGGTCTGACATGACCTGTCCTTCATAAAGCCATGCTGATTACTGCTCATAATAGCATTCTCCACTACATAATTTTGAATGTGATCCCTTAACAAGCCTTCAAATAACTTGCCCACCACGGATGTCAAACTTACAGGCCTATAATTGCCAGGCTGAGATCTTACTCCCTTTTTAAATATGGGAATGACATTCGCCTTCTTCCAATCCCTAGGTACCATACCTGATGAAAGAGAGTCATCCTAAGAAATAATTTGAAATTCTTTTCTATTGTGTTTGTTAAGCAAAATAAACTTCACTTACACTATATAAGTAATAGAAATCTTCTTTCCTTCAGTCCTGGACTCCGGGGCGGGCCGAGCCGACCGGGCGCCCCAGGCAACCCAGTCGACCACCTCGCCCCTGCACCTCCATCGCACAAACCTCCCCCCGTCTGTGGGTTTTGGCGCGCATGCGCAGTTCAAACGAGCGGTGGGGGGGCGATGTGCGATGCGACACGACGCAAAACGGATTGCAGAATAGGGGTAGGCAGGAGAGGCTCCTGCCTGGCGCCCCCCAATCGTTGCGCCCTAGGCAGCTGCCTCTTCTGCCTACCCCTAGTTCCGGCCCTGCCTGGACACAATCACATAAAATAGGCAGGTGCCATTTTGTGGACACTGTTATTAAGGCAAACTTTGTATCACCCCAAAATCTTGTGTATGTGCCAGAATGGGGGACCTGATGCCCAGGCCCATGCACTGGCTACACAATTAGATGGTTAGGAGGGAGGGGGAAAGTAAGAGCTGAATTGAATGTTAAAGTACTTGTCTGCCCTGCCACTATGCCTAAGGCATAGAGGCGGGGCAAGCAATATATGATTGACAGCTGGGATTTTTAAATGCCTTTATAATGTGTTTGGATGTGTTAATATAAAAATTAATTTGAAAAGGACTTTTATTATACAGCTTTTTATGTCTGGGTGACAGGTCCACTTTAAGAACTCCTATCAGCTTTTTTTTCCCGAGTAGAACTTGCTGTATATTACCTGTTCTATGCTACTGCTGTTTTCACTGGGCCCGTTGTGAGGGGTGTTCTACAGCAGAGCTTGAACAAGCTAGACATTTTCCCATGCAGTGAAGCAAACAGTTGAGGCTGGGTCTAGCTTAACACGTTTCCATTTGACTGATCTGAAAACCATATTCCCTGTGATGTTGTAAGGACTAATTACAAACAAAGCCTTTATTCTGCCCTCTAAGTCATTACATTTATAAATAAACAGCAGGGCCCACAGAATGGTGCATTTTGCAGAGGGAGCCATTCCTTAGCACACAGCGATAGAGGAATGTTGTGGTTACCCTGCTAATTAAATAGGGAACAGTAAATACGTAAGTGTGTGTGTAATACATCTGTGACACACAACTTGTGATAATTGTGTTAAGTACCAGGAAGGCACCAGTCTCTGGAAACTGCATGCTGCAAAGCCCTTGCATTCCTTACAAGAAAATGTAATTGCATCTGACAGCAGCATTGGTTTGCCTGCACTGCAGGTTCTGTCTTTTGAAACAATATGGCAGACAAGACTCCAGTTTCCACAGTGCCTTAAATAAGAACAGAAAGCCCCCAGAAAGTTCAGGCACATGAGAGCAGGGCCTTCCTGGGGTGTCTGTCTGGTGCAGCTAATGAGAGGAAAGTGGAGCATTTGTAGGAGCCCTATAATGAAAGTATGGGTTTACTTCTCCTTTAAAGGAACAGTAACACTAAAAAATTAAAGAGTTTTAAAGTAAATTAAATATAATGTACTGTTGCCTTGCACTGGTAAAAATTGTGTGTTTGCTACAGTAATACTACTATAGTTTATATATAATAAGTATTGTGTAGCCCCAGGGGCAGCCATTCAAGCTGGAAAAAGGAGAAAAAGCACAGGTTACATAGCAGATAACGGATAAGCTCTGTAGAATACAATGGTGTTTTATCTGTTATCTGCTATGTGCCTGTGCCTTTTCTTTTGAATGGCTGCCCCCATGGCTACACAGCTGCATTCTTTATATAAACCATAATAGTGTTTCTGAGGCAAACACACCAGTTGTACCAGTGCAGAGCAGCAGTGCATTATATTGGAATTTCTTTTATACACTTTTTTGGTGTTACTGTTCCTTTAACAATGCCCAACAAGACTGATCCCAATCAAGTTAAAAATAAGATTTTTTTTTTTTATAATACAGTTTGGCTTCTGTTTGTCTCTAACCATACAGATTGCCCAAAAATCCAACCCCATGCCCACATTTTCTGGCTAGAAAAGAATTGGAAGGTCCAGGTAAAAAGTCACTTTATTATACAGAGCAATTTTTTTTAGCTGCTTTGATGAATCAGCCACTAGAATACTGTAGCACATTACTCTATGATCCCTGGTGCCTGCGCAGGTACCCCTACCTGTTGCTTTTACCAATGAGATTCTTGTATTGTGATCAAACTTATATTGTTACATCATACATTACAGGTAACATTTCAAGATCTTATTAATTGTACAGTATAAGAGCAAAGCTTACTGTTTGCATAAAACATTCCTTATTAGAATATGAGGTCAGTGAGAGCTACTACTTCAATCTTCAGATTTCTGTCTATAGTGAACCCTCGGCCAGAACAAGCAATATAGCAGCTCCTACTTTACACTTGCAAAAGCAAAAACAGCCAAGGAAGTGACTATTGTGCCAGAACAGAGATTTCAGTATAATAACCATCAATAAATGTCGGGCAGGTGAGGCATAGAAAACTTAGATTAGATTTAGTCATGAATTTTTAAACTAGTCTTTTCGTTTCAAGTTTCTGCCCATTAAGAAATCGTTCCCCCTCTCTGTGCTGTGCCTAGGGATGATGGCACAGAATAAGATGTGGCACAGACTGTTTTCTTGCGAGCTGCCTATGCAGATTAAGCACACATGCTCCCTGTTGAACCCGAAACTAAAAACGTTTTCTTTGTTCCCACACAGGGTTTGCCTGGAGTTCCCGGGAAGAGGGGCACCATGGGTAGGCCGGTAAAGTTTTTCCTTGTCTACTTTGCAGACTTTGTGTAATGAAACAGGAAAACAGAGTCTTCCTGCTGCTAATTTTAACATGGTTTTCTCCTACAGCAGCAGGTACATGGTAGGCATAGAAACCAAGCATCCCAGTCCTGTTGCCATGCCAGTTTGTACTGAGCCTTAAAAACGTTGAGTGACCTGTATTGTACATTTGTGTATCATAAAAAAACATCTTGAATGGTCAAGGTGGGTTTCATATCCAATGCTTTACTTGAGCTTAAGTAGACATAATCTGAGTTCTTCTCTGAGCAATTTTGCAATATACATTTTCTATTTTTAATGGTTTTGGACCAACCCAGTCTATTAGCTGAGTGTCAGCTGGAAGACTGGGATAAAAGAATTCCTGAGGCGTTTGGTTTAGAAGCTCTTTTTCAGAGACCCTAACCCTAGGGTCAACCCAACCCTAGGGGCATTGATTTTTATCAAGAGCTGATAAGCCAAATGCCTGTTAGTTAGCAGTGTAAAACTGCTAATGTCTCAGAAACCACTAACAATAAAAAAAATGTAGTGCATAAAATTGCTAAGATCAGGAAACCTGGCAAGTTGGTCCTGCCCTGCACTTAAACTTTTTAAGAGTTCAACCAAACTGTGGCCTTGTCATTATACTAGAGTTTTATCAGTTCTGCAAATGTATGTGTCTTTCACTTTGGTCTTTAATGGCATCTGGGACATGCAGATTGGGGGGCTAAGAATAATAATAAGAAAAAGTGGAATAAGCTGAAGTCGAAGAACAGTATGTTGGGTTTTTCAACCCAACATAATGATAAAGCTGGGGTTGAGAAGAGAGCAGTTACTGATGGGAACATCTGCCTTTTGGTGTATTTAGGATGCCCACAGCAGTGGGCTAGCACATTTGGTGCTCTACAAAACCAAAGTACCAAAAAAAATATTTGTCATATTTTTGTTCTTAAAACTTCTTAAATATTCTGTTCTTAAATATTTTGTACAGGTATGGGATCACTTATCCGGAAACCTGTTATCCAGAAAGTTCCGAATTACGGAAAGGCCATCTCCCATAGACTCCATTATAAGCAAATAATTCTAATTTTTAAAAATGATTTCCTTTTGTCTCTGTAAAAATAAAACATTACCTTGTACTTGATCCCAACTAAGATATAATTAATTCTTATTGGAGTCAAAACAAGCCTCAATATTTAAATGATTTTAGCAGACTTAAGATGGACTTAAGACTTATGGAGATCCAGATTACAGAAAGATCCCTTATCCGGAAAACCCCAGGTCTCTAGCATTCTGGATAACCGGTCCCATACCTGTACTACATGTTTATTTATGTTTATATAGTAAGTTAGGGTCTCACCAAGCTTTGGAATCATCCTAGACCAGGGGTGCCCAAAAGGTAGATTGCGGTATATCTGTAGATCACTTTAAAGTTTCTGGTAGACCTTGAGGTGGAATGCAGTGGGATGACATCCCCCTACTTTATTTTCCCCCCAGCATATTGGAGCTTTTGAGTGCGGCTTGCTCAAGCCATCCGTCTTTGTAGTTTCATCCCAGTATAGAAGATTGTCCCCTCCGGGCTGCTGTATATATTTGTTCCCACTTTATATATGTTTCTGTGTGCAGACTACAATCCTTTCACATTAAACTTAAAGTTGGCAGTTGAATAATGTTATGTGGGCATTAAATGTGAATTTGGCACTGTATTTATATATTGCTATCTGTATTTGTTAAACATCGATTGATACTTTTTCTTGCTTATTACACCAAATGATAACTGTGGTAGATCTCATGAAGGAGGCCAGGTGGCAAGAGTAGATCACAGGGTGACAAAGTCTTGGCACCCCTGTCCTAGACGTTCATACAGCACACACACCTTGCATGCCACCGGCATTTTAGATTGCACTTACCTCTTTAAAACAGTCACATCTTCATATCTTATGTGTTTTAAGTGGCAACAGACATAAGTTTAAAGTGCTGGCATTAGAGCCAGAACATGTTTCTGCTGTAATAGTTATTGCAAGTGAGTTGTGTTTGGCTTTCTTCCGAAGAAGTTACTTGCGAGATTTGCTTGTCTCCCTGTCAACAAGCCAGTTGGTTGCTATAAAGGCTGAAGGGGCAGCACTCAGGACTTTATTAGGGTATATACTAAATATCATCTACATGCTTCTTTTTTTTCGGCAGACATGGATTTGCAGCAAATTTCAGTGTTTCGCCATTGGTGAATTTTTACACAAAACAAATGCAAAATTTAGCAGCAAACAATTTCAGTGCGTGGCAAACTGAAAAAAAAATGGTTGGGTACATTTTTTGACCCACGCAAAATTTTTTTGATGCGTGTCATTTTTGGATTCGCTCATCACTATTCTTTACCTGTGTCCCTACTTTAGGGAGACAACACGTAGAGCCGTACGAGGTCAGCAGTAACTGCAGTTCCAGGATCCCTCTCTTGCCCTCTAGCTAATTTTTAGATTGTGCATAGACCCTGTCTATCTGTCTGTCATCTATCTAAAATCTCCAATATTCATTCTCCAAGACAAGGCTCATGAATGCAAGTTTTAGAGACTAGGGCCCTCTACTGCATGTGCATTTAATGCCAATGTATGTTCCATCTGCAACTCTAGTGAAAACAGCATACATATATCTTAGTTCTGCTGATAAAAAAAAACATTGGGAAAGAGATGCAGTGAAAGGTTTTACCAAGTCAAAGTCAGAAAAAACCTTAACTACCATTAAACAAGAAAGTGAAAAACAAACTTCCTGCTGTAATAATACTATAATATTTACTATACGGTTTTTGGTGACTGGTTGGAGAGCCTGTGTTCATTCAAATTGCAAGAGGTGTGTGGCGACATGGTGCAGTTGCTCCCTGTCTTAGCCGTGTGTCAGAAGGGGTTGACAGCCTGTGCTTCTCTGACTGCGCAAAGCGTGTAATCCAGGTAGTCAGACTGATACCCAAGGGCCTCATGGAGTTGCTGTTTGCTCAGTGCATTGGTTCTGTATGAAATCCCTGTTCACTTGCCCTCCAGAATAAACTTAGGAGGCTTTGTGATCCATACATAGAGGTGCATAGTCCTTTTTTCTGGCACTAGACTTTATAAAGGGGCATGATGCCTACCCGTGTGCCATAAACCTGACATATTCCTAGGCTGACAGTGCTAAGAAACTCAGTGCTAAGTCAGTCATACGCCCCTTTCATGAACTCATACTATCCAGGGAGTTGGTTCTGCCTTTGGCACTACTTTTATTCCTAGGCAGAAATTGCCATAACATATTGAACAACAGCCAGATATTGAAAGCATTTTGAAGCTGTTCATTAGAAAGACTGCATCATTTTCTGGACTCCAGCCAGGACTGCTAATGATCCCTTAAAGACACTGTCCCTACAAACTCAGAAGAGTAACAACATTAGTCCCTGTTTGGCACAAAGACAGCATTTTTTTAAATATGCAGTTAATTGTGCACTTGAAATTCATTCTCTAAATATAATGTTTAATAAATCCTGAATTCAAATCCAGTGTTACAATATAAGGCATTTGGGACCCTACACCTAAATGGCCACTCCCCTAAATCCAAACTCTTTGCCAGCAAACCACACCTCTTTCAAGGAAAGCAGGCTCCTGTATACAATTTAGGATTATATACGTACAGATACAATCATATAAATCTAATTTTTAGTATATTTTAGGAAACAGTCCCAACCAATATCTTCGTGCCATATATATTGTTTAAACTGTTAGTCAGACATGTTGGGAAATTTTATCTGCTGATGCACAATGTTAGATTTAGATTAGAGGAACGGAGCTTCCATTTGAAGCAGCGTAAGTGGTTTTTCATGGTGAGGGCAATGAGGTTGGGGAATGCCCTTCCTAGTGATGTTGTCACCATCATGTATGGCCACTTGTGTAGTAACTGTAAATTTGGCACGCAGACCAAATTAATCAGATAAGGAACAGTATTAGCCACTGTATGGCCAACTTAATTTGTGAGGGTGATGAAAAAGGGCCAGCCACTGCCCAGACAAATGTGCCACATTAATCTATTCAATGAGCTTATTGTAATACTAATAGTTTTCGTTCAGCAGCAACTGGGAACCTACAGTTTTGAGATTCCCTATATCACTGAGGAAAGGATTAATGGCCAAGTAAATGGTCCCTGCCGTTATGTGTAAGAGGCAACCATGCTGGACTCTGCACGTACTTTCCTTATGTTTTATGTGCAGTGCCTTAGCTGTCAGTGGCGTGCTAGTCTGCATTGGTATGATCTCACCAGGGATACAAAGAGGTGATTGCCAGCTTCCATTGCAGGCCAGTTTTGGAATAAAACTCTCAATGGAATAGTTTCTGTCCAGAACACATCCTGAATTGTGCCCAGTGGGGCTGTATTTTATATCTGGATGGAGGTATAAAGATTTACTGTTGGAAAGAATGAACTAGTAGGTTTTATACCAGCCATCTGTGATCTACCGTGCATGTTACCATATATATATATATATATATATGTATATATATATATATATATATATATATATATATATATATATATATATATATATATATATATATATATATATATATATATAGAATTTAGTCCTAAGTGGTGCACCACCATGTCTTGGTGCACATGAAAAATTAGATTAAAAAAATTAGCATTGTATCTTGCAGGTCTTAATCAAAAAAATTGTATTTATTGGTGAAAAATTAGTGTGTGAACTTGTAACTTGTATCCTTGCGATCTTTTCTACCATAAGTTAAAGATCAAAAATCATGGTATAGAGGTACATGCTCCAGACCATGGTAGCTCCATGGTGGCTCGCTGTAATGACTGGCGTGTTTATGGGCTTCCACTTTTGTTCCCATTGTTCTGATTATGGCCAGATACCTTGAATTGCCCCTCTCAAGCTTGATGTTATCTTACCTTCAATCAATATTCTACCTTAAATTTTACTTTCCACATTTTGGTGGATTCCCCTTAGTCCTCGCCCTGTAGATAAGTGTTTCCTCTTACACAGCTTCGCTACACTGGCCAATCCTGGCATCATCAAGTACGGCCCACTTGTCTCCTAGTCACTTTTTCCGCTGCCTTTACTCTAGTCAGAGTCCCCATTCACTCGACTGTTTTTAGTCTGGAGCCAAAAATATAGCTCTGGAATTATTTTGTTTGTAGGACGATGTCAAATGTTTCCATGGAATACAGCAAAGCTATGTTTACTGCTCCATCTTGATCTTACAGTTTATATTTGTGAGCTTGCCTAAGCTGGATAGAGAATTTTCTTGGAGTGTAAGTCCCAAAACTCATCAGCTGCACAAAACCACTGTAGCTCTTTCCAAATGATAGGACGGAAACATATTCCAAGTCTGGCTGCAGTGTGATGCTTGTTATGAACAAGCTGTTCTTTTGATCGTAGGAATTCATGTATTTCATGTACTTTCTTTTTGGTCTTTGGGTATTTGGGCATTAAAGTTGGCCCTCACTTAGTATAAGCTCCAGATTAGGATTTAGGGCATGAATATGATCTAAAGTACACCTTCGTAATCGTCATCATGCCAGGTTTTATACTATAATTCTAGAATCACATAATAAGAAATAAAGTAAATATGGGCAGTGACATTTAAGGCAGACTGCCGTTTTGACCAGATGTACAATCCAACAATGTTTTTTTGGCATTATGTTGGTCTGACTGGTTGGATGTTTCTTGTGCTCAGGAATTTCAGTGACAGTTGTGCTTGCTGATGCATACTCCAAGCAAAATCATCCTGTCCTTCTAACAAGCTGATTTGGCTTGAACTGATGCGGGAGCGATCCAGTTAGTCTGAGCAACCTGATACAACTTCCTGGGATTGCACTGTACCCTGAATGCCAAAATTGCATATTGCCTGGCAGACACATCAGCATATTAAAAAATACACTGTAAGGAAGTGATTCTCAAACTGTGGCCCTGGGGGTACTTGGAACATTGGCATGGGGTGGCCAGCTGGAAGGACATTTAGGTTAAGATTCAGGGAGGAAGGATTTTTGTTCTCCTAGATAGCCCTGAAAGACCGGCTTGAAGGTCAGTCAGGGTGAGATTTGGGTTGAAAGCTAATTTGCTATCTTACATGTTCATGGAACTGTGGCTGCATGGCTAATGTACAAATGTCCTTTATCTGTAACCTAAGTTAAGGGAAACCCTGGCCAAAGATGACTGATGTACAGATGTTTTATATCTATACCCTAAGCTAAGGATCCTGGCCAAAGTTGGCTGATGTACAGATGCTCTGTATCTGTATACTAAGCTATGTAGCACCCTGTGCAAAATTTGAAACTTAAAACTAAACTTAAACTGAAAAAGTGTATCAACCACTGATCTAAGGATATATTCCTTCAACACTGTACATAAACAATAATAGGAGATTCTGGAATCATATGAAAAGCCGAAGGTCATGGGCCGTGAAATGTTATATCAGGTTCTAAATTACAATCTACAGTAGGGTGAACGTTAGTCTCTTCTTTAATAAAATAATTTGTTTGTATAAGTCCTGTGAGTGCTGACCCTCTCTCAAGCACCTTCAATATTATTTGGACCTGCACCCAGGCAACAGCAACTTATCTATACGTGAGTGCCGGCATTTACTTGGAAGCTTATATATATATATATATAATAGTACTTACAAACAACAAGTCATAGTCAGATGCAATAAGGTGAGGTTTATTGGTCCAACGTTTCGGTTCCTTACTAGAACCTTCGTCAGGGTTCTAGTAACCTGATGAAGGTTCTAGTAAGGAACCGAAACGTTGGACCAATAAACCTCACCTTATTGCATCTGACTATGACTTGTTGTTTGTAAGTACTATTGTGCAAATCCTGTGAGTGCCGACATTTTTTACTTCATTTCAATATTACTGCTCTGGCACCCAGGTATCATCTGTAAGTGTTGGTGTGCTCTTCATTCTGCACCTTGTATATATATATATTTATATACAGTGTATATATATAGTGAGCGGTCATTTTAAAAGATGCGTGTTGAACTAAAGGCAATGCTGGCTAGGCATATTAATGATACAGCGCTGTCACTATAACGTGCAGTTTGTAAAAATTATCTGCAGTCAAAACAAATGCCGTTCTATTTCTGTTCTTTTTTTACCTTTGTTTGTTTGTTTCTCACCTCCATGGTTTCTATAATAACATATTGGGGGATAAACTTGATATTCGGCTCCCTCTGTTGGCTGTCTTGTAGCTTGTTTTCTATCCTCCAGAGTGTCTTTCCAACTCATAGCTATTAATTGTTTATATCTAACTCCCTTTGCTGGAAAGAAAAAAAATTTATACTTTTATTTACCTTAGGTCCATGCTGTCCAGATTTTCCATGTAGTTTGCCAGTCATTTGATTTATAGCATGCTTGCAAGCTTGACTATATTAAAGTGATGATATCATACAAATCACTCTATGGAGTCCTTGCATGGGCTGAGCCTCATAAAAATCCCTTGGAGCCCCTACCTAGGTAATGCTTTTGCTACGTTGTCCTTTGCACAAATATGTGTAAGCAGTAGCTGTAGATGGAGTTTAAGGTTTGATGAGTGAAGCTGCCTAATTTACAGTTTATTTTCCTTGCCTTTCTGTGCTTTGCAGAATGGGTCTCTATTACGGGACGCGGTCTGGAAAATTATATAAGATCGGGAACTGGTCAGATTTATGTATGTTTTGTCCCTGCTTGATTTGTGTATAAATATGGTCCTTTTTTGATCTGTTTGGTGGTAGGTATGCAAATATTTATATTAGTAAGACAGAATATTTGTATAAACTTCTCTGCAAATACAAGTTGACCCCAGTATGCAGATGTTGGTTTCTGAATATAGACCAAACAGGTGGAGTGTGTTATTGGCAAGATACGCATTACTATAAGTATATAATATACATGCTAAGTCTGCTCTGTAATGATGTAGTTATACCTACAGTTAAAGTTGGGCAAGGGTCAGGTACCTGTGGGTTACCCACACAAAAAACAAGTAACCTGTGGGTTGCAGGTAGGATTTTAGTATGCGGGTATATATACAGGTTGGCGGGTCTGCTGGTCAGGTTATGGGTCTTATTTATATTCCTTATTTTCTATTATTTCTTATATTATCTACCTTATCTATATCTAACTCCTCTTTTTCAACTTTTTTCTGCCCCCGTCCACTTCTTATGATGTCACCTGCTTTCCTGTTTAATGGTAGTCAGTGGGTCAGTTGCAGATCCCAGATCGGGTTGGGTAGCGGGTCCAAGCAGGTAAAAATCCGGTTTGGGTCAAAAATTGGTTCACTCAGGACTCTACCTACCATACAACAATAGAGACCAGATGCAGATCTTGCGTGGCTTCCTATAGATTGTAGGGTGCTTGTGTGCCCTTGGGTCTCTGAACCAAGTCATAACCCTAGGGTGGCTCAAGCACAATTATGGTTAAAAGCATCTTTTCCTGGCTGGAGAAACAGATTTAAAGACGAGCAGGAAATGAATCAACCGTGTCAGCGAAACGACTCGCCATTACTGAAGTGTGTCAGTTGCCCTCTCGTGTCTTATAAAAATTATTTCAAAAGAAGGGTTTCATTCTTACACAATATAGTTCCCCCTGGGGTGCCAGCTGGCTCCCTGTGTGTGCGTTTCATGTACAAGGCTGGAAGGCTGACCGGGTAATCACTTTACCTATGAGCCAGCAGGAAAGAGTAGTCCTATTTTTGAAGCCGGAGTCTATTGGCAAAGCCAGTTATTGCATCTGCCAGATTTGCCTTCCCTTCAGCCTAGAAAGAGAACTTAAGCAGAACCAGATGTTTCTGCACACACACCCATACGGCTTTGCTCTTCCACAAAAGCAATGTCGGCTAAAGCTCAAGGAGGACACCTTCCAAGGGAGGCCCAGGATGATGGTAATGTTACTTTGTGTTTGGTAACAGGCAGGAAAAGCCAAAGGCGCTTTCATCCAAGATATGAACAGCAATTGTCTGTTGTCACATTGGCTTGGGGAGACTTCCTACTTGGTGTCTTACAGCAGCTCTGGAGATGCTATTTAATTTAGTACTAAGAACATGAGAGCCATATACAGTAAGTCCTACCATGTCACTTTAGAAAAATGGCATCCAGTAACCTCTTTAGTGGGCTGCTCTTTCAATAGCATAGAGTTTGCTGATAACCTTGGGTGGTTACTAATGCACAGCCAGTAAAGGAAAGACTTTAACTGCCCCCCGCTGTGAGCTTCTAATGGCACTTCCCAGGTGTATGTATGATATATATGTACTTATACCGGCAGCAGTACTTTCTTCTCAATTCATTTGTCAGGTTTCCTGCCTGGCAGGTTAATTACTGACTGTGGATTCTGTCAGTTTATTTTGTGCTCTTACTGGATCCTTAGCTAGCTCTACTAGGGCTGTTCTGATGATAAGATACTTGAATCTGGTTGGATGTCCAGTGAATACAGCCTGGCATTTTTCACATCTGGAAAGTGAAGGCTCAGTGTGTTCCTTCTGGTGATAGAGTCATCAGTGTTAGTGATGAGCGAATCTGTTCCGTTTCGCTTCACCGAAAAATTTGCGAATCTTTCAAAAGATCCGCGAAACGCCCACGACTATTCTTTTGTCGCCCGTGGCTATTATTTTGTCGCTCACGGCTATTATTTTGTCGCACGGCTACAATTTTTGGACGTGTGGCGAATTTTTCTGCGGCAAATTTTTTCATCCGTTTCGCAACAAAAACATGCCTAATGATATTGTACCACATTCGCATTGCCTTCTTGTAATGGACTTTTGAACACAGAGGGAGACGTGTGGGATGATCTGGAGTCTGAGGGCATGGCTGCTTAGGCAAGGTTAAAACTACAGGCTGAGCTAGTAAGCTGAGCTAGTAAGAAGTATGACTTAAGGATTTTTTTTCAGTGCTGGCCATCACACAGAATTGCTTATTTCAGCATTTGAGTGGAGTCCTCATGTCACTGCCTGTCTTACCCATAGTCATAGGTTTTACCCATGCTTTGTTATAACAGGTGAATTTTTTTACTGCTGTGGTTCTCTGCTAAATCACAATATGCTGTGCAATAATTGGCTTGAAAAAGGAACTAAACTGTTATGAAAGCTTGCTATGATTATCCTAGTTAGCCAATAAAGGTATCACCTTTATACCACTTTTGTTATTTGTTATTTCAAAAGGGTTACCCTGTAAACATTTTGACTGGCTAGCACGGTACATCACCTTTTCCTGCATTAATTGACCTAATACTTTTACAAAAGCTTGGGGGCAATTATAACCAATAGCAAACTTATACATTCAGTTCTTGATGTTTTCATTAGGCAAATCCATAGGTAATTAAAAAAGGAATGTATTTCATTTTTGGTGCATCATTTACAGTAGTTATGATGCATTGATATCAGGTACAAATACCCCAGAATCACCCACGAGAGACTTTGTGTCAGGGTTGCAAGGAAAATACAAACCTTTCATAATTCTAGAAGCACTGAATTAATGCTGGCTTCCATGTTTAGAGCTTGATAGGGGAGTAATAGTCATCATGATTGTGATACAATAGCTAATGCTTAGACACATCATTTTTTTTTAGGCACCCATCATGTTTTAGACAAGTTTGCATAACAAAGTAGCCCACATGGGGCTGCAGTACAATCAGCTCCAAGCTTTCCAACATACAGGGAAAGTGCGAGGCCAGGAAAAGCTGCTCAGCCAATCAGTCCTGGCTGCTTCTAATTTTTCCACCCAACATTTCCAGCTTTCAAGCAATTGCCAATATAGGGAAATGTCCTTGAACCTTGGCTTGTCCTTTCCCTAACGTGCATTTCATCCCATTCTCAGAACTAGACATGCGCTGCTGGTGGCGAGGGCAGGAATGTAATCTAGGTACCCAGTGGCACACATCTCTTCCTTGTGTGTTAAAAAAGAATGGAAATGGTTTATGGGCAGTCAAAAAACAATACTAAGGCCAACAGAAGGAATAATATTCAGAAATAAAATGGTTGCTGATTACACTTGATACCAGGCTTATAAAAAAAACATTCCCTAGTGTTTTATAGTACAGGTATCGGACCCCTTATCCAGAAACCCATTATCCAGAAAGTTCCGAATTACTGAAAGCCCATAGACTCCAATTTAATCAAATAATTCAGATTTTTAAAAATTATTGCTTTTTTCTCTATAATAATAAAACAGTACCTTGTACTTGATCCCAACTAAGATATTATTAATCCTTATTGGAGCCAAAACAATCCTATTGGGTTTAACTACTGTTTACATTTTTTTTTTTTTAGTAGACTTAAGGTAGGAGATCTGAATTACGGAAAGACCCCTTATCCGGAAAACCCCATATCCCGAGCATTCTGGATAACGGGTGCCATACCTGTACTGTAAATTTCTCTGAAATTCTACTCCAATTTTTTTTAGCAAACCTTCTGCATGTTTATATCACTGGATGTACAAGTTTTTAATGACTCAGATTACTTCTTCCCACTTCTTCCCACTTCTTCCCACTTTTATTTTAACAGAGCTCTTGCTTCTGTAAATAATATGTGACTAGAACTGGCAGGTTGTGCACATTAGCCCTGAATGCTAAGCATCGTTGAGTCAGTATGGAGGGCTTCAGTGTTCTTATGAGTCTTTGCCTGGATAAAGGAGAAAAGGAAGAATAGCACATAACGCTGGTTCATGCCAGTAGGAGCATGATATTCTTGGTTCCTTATATTGTGGCTCTGGTCCTATTAGGGAGCCTGGCACATAAGTGGGGGGTTTCCGACTAATTGTCAGTTAGACTGAAATTGGGGACAATGGCTATTTCCTCTGTTACACTTAAATGTGAAGGTTATCTGAGGTGAAGATGTATTAGCTGTCATAGATATTATTGTTAAATGGCTTCCTTTATAAAAGTAACCTTGTCATAAACTAAGGTTGGTTCTCCAAAGGGGGGCTTGAACTGAAAAAGTCCAACAACAACCCTAGGAGCATAAAAGGTGCTCCTAAGCAGAACAGCTACAACTATGATGCCCATATTCACTCAGAGAGGATGCATGGTGTGTTTGGTAGACACTTCTGCCTGTAGGTGTTTCCTTTTGGGAAAGCTGGCTTGAAAGTCAATGTCTGCAGAGGTGTTTGCCATAAAGAATAGTTTTACCGACCAGGGCTGTAAGTTAAGATGGGTCTTTTCATCACCACATTTATCCTTGAGGAACTGAGCTATTAGAACTGAGCCTTATAAAAAGCATTAATAACTGTTGCAAGCTCTATCTAGAGTGCCAAATATTCTTATGATGTTCTCTAAAGAGAGTAGTGTGGATATTGGTAACTGGTAGCAATGTTTTACTTGTGATTCCAATAAGCATGTGAGGCTTTTGGAGAAGGAGGCTTAAAATGCAACTAAGACCAGTACCTATGAGTTTTTTTTAGGTTAAAGGTAGAAGGATTCACTTATATTAATGCATGTGTTATATATAATGTGCCTGTATCAGAGCCAGAATATCACCCTGTACAATTATTTCTATATAATATAACCACATTCTTTAGACTATTAGACTATTACTATTAGACTATTAGACTTTACAAAGACATGGAAACAAGTATAGAAGCCAAAGGAGTCAAATGCTAGTACATGAGTGGGAACTAGATGTCTTGCCTACCTTTCCTTAGAGGGGCAATATATGCCTTTTTAAACATGAGCTCAATTAATAGAACTTATGCTGAACATAATTTTTGCCTGTTTTCTTAAGAAATATCTGTTTTTGTTATTTCTTGTAACCAGTTTCACATTCTAACCTCATGGTTAGACCTTCTTTTTAATGAGCTGTTCCTTATCTCAATGCTTAGGGAAGAGGGGTTTGTTTATACAGAGCTCCTTTTCAACAAATTACCCTGTTTACACAAAGGGCAAAGGGGAAAGTTCAAGTTAAAACAAAACCAATTTTCTATAAGTAATTTAGAATGGCAAAAGATAAACAGTATTTACAACCAAGAGGTTTTCCCAGACACTTTAGGATAGTTAGTACATTGCATTTAACACTGTTACACAATTATAGCCAAGTATTCCTTGAAAGTGTCAGATCTTCTCTGTGACTCTGCCCCATCATTATTTCAGGTGGTAGCTAGAATGGAGTAAACAATAGTCACTCAGCCATACTGAGTGAGTAGCTGCATACTTTCCATGTGGAGGACTGAACTTCTGTTAAACCCACATGCTTGCAAGCTGGATCCCATTAAAATGGCAATGTATTGCAACAAGTATTACATCACCTTTCACCTGTTAAAAAAACAAAATAGCATGGAACTCTTTGGCAGGCTCGTAGTGTTTCGGGGCTGCATCTGGCTCCGGGACCTCCTCCTGGATGTATACATTTTATAGGCTTTATTAAATGGCATTAAAAAAAAACAACGCTCTAGAAGCAATAACAGCTTTCAGACTGTGCTCGAGTTGTATATTTCCTGCCAGTGACAGGCTCTGTTGTGTACGCTGCAACTGATTGCTCTCACTCATCTATTTCATGTTTGATTGACCTTCATATTGTTTTGTTTTTTATACCTTTAGGGATTCCCTGGTGATTTTGGAGAGAGGGGACCTCCCGGGTTGGATGGAAACCCAGTGAGTCACTCAGAATTAATCAATAGAAAATCATTTTGGATTATGTAGGCATTGTATGAAGCCTTTGCCTACAGAATTATGCCACAAATGGAAGGATTCCTTTAGTCATGCAATTAAGAAAACTGTATGGAAACAAGATATATGCAGTCCGTTCCATCCCAGCCCTATATGGGTTTGCTGGACTAATGGCCAAAAGAAATACAAACCCAGCATGTATCTATGATAGATATATAGACATCTCTTTTTGTATGAAAGATTTCCAAAATGCTTTTCTCTTTAATACTATCATGTGGCATTAACACAGGGCAGATCTTGGACTTTTCTTGTGTATGAAGGCCTCCTAAGCTTCCTCAGCAATCTGGTCTGTCCTTTCTTAGTGCTAAGGGATTTATAAGGCCTGGCAACAGAGACAGCTGCCTGCTGTGTTTCTGCAATGTTACTGATTGTGACCATGTGATCTTATTTCCCCTTTATTTTTTAGGGTGAATTAGGAGCCCCAGGTCCCCCCGGTGTTCCTGGATTCATAGTAAGTGTGCCACTTAATGTTTAGTTATAGAAGTGGTTATATAGGATGCACAGAGCTATTGGTTTCATCATTGACTGTATCTTATTTTGCTTTGTTTTTCACCATCACAGAATTTAGCTCACTCCATTGTCAGTCCCCATAGCTGAGTATCCAGTATGTACACACTAAACAAAGATTTAAAAGGTCATTGTGCTGGAGAACATCAACGACTGAAAAAAAATCTTTTTTTTACAGCTCATAGCATCATTGATCTGGACTTAATGAGTAGAAAGAGTTCTTTCTTGGTAGCAGAAACATATCAGACCTTCCTTTTGAACCATGTTTTACTTTGCTGCCCAGTTGAATAGTGAACATATGCCCCTAGGGGTGTGATTCTGAAACTGTGGGTCCTGATGCTGTATAGAGTGGGTCGCCATCATCCCACTTTAAAAAAGTAAATCTTCAGGCAGAATTCTTGATCAAAAAGTAACTATTGGAGTACCGCCTTACGCGTTTCATGTTCACAGACATTTAATCATTTCTGGTTGATGGCCCAAAACAGAGGTCTAGAATTAATTATTTTATTTTAAAAACATAATATTCCATAAGTGCAATTAACAGATTCACTTTCTAAAAGTTCCCTAATGGCCAGACCTTCCCATTGTGGGTGTGCTATACCAAAACCCTATAACAGAAGATTTCATTCCTCCCATAGTTCCTGTAGACTTACAGTTCATTCTGCTAACCTTTCCAGACACATTCCAAGAGGCATAGGTAGAGTTCTCCGTTCCAGGTGCTGGACCAAGGATATTCATTACGTAAATAAGAGTTGCACACTCCTAAACCAATACAAAGTTAGTAACCTGCCATTGTGTAATAGGATTATTTCCTCTAAATATTTGCTTAAGCTACTATGTGGCAGTAATCCTTCCTATAAACATAGAAACATCCCTATACATTGTAAACACCCCCAGAAAGGCCTTGCCTGTGCATGCTGCATTTGTGTCTACCTGCGGGTGGCTTGTTCTGAATATTCCATTTAAAAGGCACCAATTGCTGTAATGTGAACCTCATGTGGTTGTAAATAACATGGGGCCAGTCCTGAATAAACAGTGGCCTAAAGGGGTCTTTGTAGCAGGCAGCACAAAGAGGCAGCTTGTTTCAGGCACGCACTGCTTTCTGCTGTGACTTTGGCTCTGTGCACATGGGTTCAGGAGTCTGGCTCTGCCAATGAAACCTTTCTATGTTTTCCATGGACAAGTTCTTTACGTGGCATTTGACTGTAGGGAAGGACTAAAGAGACACTCACTCCCCCATTTTTGCTTTTCCTTCTCTGTTTAATTTTTGACACTGTTATTTTCATTATTTTAGCGAGGAAATGTGATCCAGGGATAAACATAGGGCTTTTTTGCCCACCCTAGGCCTTTCATCTTACAACACATTGCATAGCATGCTGAAGATTGTGTAAGTGAGCTCTATCATCTCCCACAGGTTCGCTAAAGCTTTATACAACAAAGTTGCCTCTATTTTGTCTGTTTACCATGGCAACATGATGTGTTCTTACTGAATGCATGCAGTGGGTTGCCATGGAAACTTTTGAACATAATTGTGCCATACCCGAAATATGAAGGCTGAGCATTGGCCTTAGAACAGCCATGCATTGTAAGCTTCCCGTATTACAGAGCCTGTTTTAATGTTAAACTGCAGATTATTGTCATTTTAACATTTTAACTGTGTGGCTGGTAGTGCAAAAGGTTGTAGGTTCAGCAGCTTTGACTAAAACAAGTCTCTTGGCCTCCTGCCATGGTCCCTCAGTGACCAGTGCAGCCCATTGACTGCTATTGTCAGTAAGGCCATTGATGAGCATTCCAAAATGTGGCTTAGGATAGACCTATAACAGATCTCACACACATCTCTACATGTTAAGCGAGCGGATCTTCTCCCGTTATCCCCCACCTACGGGTGGGCAACATCGGGCAAATCCAGGCGGTTTCAAAATATTTGTAAGTAGTATTTACCTTCCATTTATCTAGGCTCTGTCTTAAGTACTTTCTACAGTGTAAAGCTGGGCATACATGCACCGATAATATCGATATTCGGTGCGTGTATGGCAAGTCGGCGAGTCGACCGATATCGCAGGAAGCTGCTGATATCGGTCGACTCGCCGATCGGGCCAGTTAAAAGATTTTGATCGGGCGCCATAGAAGGCGCCTGACCAAAATCTGCCTTCAGCGCTGAATCGGCAGAAGAAGGTAGAAATCCTATTGTTTCTATATCCTTATCTGCCTGTTTCAGCCCTGAAGGTTAGTGGCCGATCTGACAAACTTTCGTACGACCGATGGTCGCACAAAAGATGTCAGATCGCCACGTGTGTGGCCACCTTAAGGGCTTGCCTTATTTTGTGCACTGGAGCTTTTTTATTGTTGTATATTTGCATTTATACACATGTGCAGACCTTTAGGGGCGGATTCACTAATGTACGAATTCGAATCACGAAATCTGATCATTTCTGATGATCGCAAATGTCCCAAAAATTAATTTCGTTTGAATGTGAAAATTTCATATTGAAATGATTCTTTGCGAATGGCGATCCGTTAGCCACAAAATTTTCGTATCCCGACGATCGTAAACGGCGCAAAACCCTTTCTGACTTTGACACTTCAATGCATGATGAGGGAAGCTTTCCAAAGGACTCACTGGCACTCTGCAGCTCCAACCTGGCCAAAAGAAAGTCACAATACTGAAGCTTGAATGAATTCCGAAACTTTCGTACTTGTTTCGAAATTTTTTCGCACAAATTGTCACGCAAAGTACAAAAAAGTAGAAAATACGCACAGTTCTAAAACTTACAATACAAAATACAATTTTTTTTTGTGCCCCTTAGCTTCTTGTGTGCCCAGAATTCTGTCTCTGTATATTTGTATTTATAATTATGGGTGGGATTTGTATCCCTAAGCCCTTTCAGTAAATTGTCAGGGTGTTTCTAAAATAGATTTTTCTGCTGCTGAGTAAGTACTTTTTAGTGTAACAAAATAAATGCTTTGCTATTATATGCTTTGTATTAGCCCTGTCAAGCCCTGTTTCACTTTCTATAATATTAGCTGTATCAGTTTCTGGATTACTCAATGCCTACGTACCTCCTCCCACTCACCCCTCATGAATGCAGTAATGCTGAGAACTGTAACACTGTGTCTAACTGAATCCATCAGGGGAATGTTGAGACCAAAATGGAAGTACCACAGCCTGTAGCAATTTGTTTTAAGGGCAGGGTGTAAAGTGCAACAAAACATGGCAGTTTTCACCCTTTTGTTTTGCACTTTGCACCCTGTGCTGGATTTGACAACTGACTCCTACTGAGTATATTAAAACTATCTATATCTACTATCTGGTAGAAATAAATGTCAAGCCATTCAACAAGCTTTGCCAGACCAGATGTCCTTTGTAAACAATGCCCTTTGCTGACCATAAATGCTGAGATTCACTCATTTGGCAAGGTCGCCAACAAGTGCATGTTTGCCTGATCTGTACATCTAGGTAGTGGGCTGAGTTGAGTTGATCCAATTGTTTGACCCCCCCCTGGCTCATGCTTAGAGTATGGAATTATGTAGTTCTCATCCTACAAAAATTTAGAGCCAGACTAAAATATAGCACAACCAGATGTCAAGAAGGCAATTGTTTTAATCCCAAACACGGGTCAATAAACTGCTGACACATGAGTGGACAAGTAAGAGACAGAGGGTACCCATCCATGGACTCCCAAAGCCTTTTCAGTATGAAAACTGGTATGAAAACTGGGCCATCCAATTTATTACATCCAAAGAAAGATTAAGGATCTACCTGTAAAACTAATTTGCAATTCTGCCTTGCGTCTATCCTTCTATGTCAGACCATTGAGGACAGAGCTGCTGATTATATCTCTGAGCATGTTGAAAAGCAAGTTGGTGCATATTACATGCCTTTGATCTCTTTTCCTCCCTCGTTGATTCAGGATGTAGTATTGAGAGACACCAAACCCCATTTATCCAAAAGATAGGCTCTTGTTTCCTCTCATCCCAATAAAAAAAAAAAAAGAAAAGGCCCTTTACTATTGGCTTGGTGAGCTATCCCTGGCTCCCAGTCTGTTCTAAAGCTGCTTCGCATATATTGGAAGATTTCCTTGGCTGATTACGTTAAAAAAGTACAGTTTTAAGGAATAACTTAGTGGTGAGCAACAGTAAAAGCCCTACCGAACTTTATCTTGGCCCAGATGAGCAGCAGTGCTGAAAATCAAGTTGCCATGATCAAATCCGTAGCACTTAAAAATGACTGACTGATGTGGGGTTTGATCTTCTGTCTTAATTAATCTACATCAAGAACATCCAACCTAAAGCCTTTTTTGATGTTGATGAACTTAAATTCTAATTCTACAATTCTGTCAATTCAGGTCCTTCAGACCAATGGGGCCCTCCGATGGGCCTACTCAACTGATATGTGGGAGAAAATCAGGCAGGTTTCATTTTTCCATTTGATCAAGGGCCACATAAGATTTTTTTGTTTAGTCCTCACTAAAATGGCCTGTATCCCCTAGGGCCAGACAATTAGAAAAAATCCCCATATTGCCTACCCTAGATGGGCATACCCTGGAAAGATTTGCTCAATTGCCGACCTCACCATATAAGCAGATCTTATAATGTGTGGCCTATATCCCCTAGGACCAGACAATCAAAAAAGCCCCATATTGCTCACCTTACGTAGGCATTACCGGGAAAGATCTGCTCAATTGGCAACCTCGCCATACAAGCAGATTATATAATGTGTGGCCTATATCCCCTAGGGCCAGACAATCAAAAAAGCCCCATATTGCTCACCTTACGTAGGCATTACCGGGAAAGATCTGCTCTATTGGCAACCTCGCCATACAAGCAGATTATATAATGTGTGGCCTTCTTTACTCACTACTAACGGAGGTTACCATCTAAAGCAGTAAGTAAATGGGAAAAGAGCTGATGAGCTGATGTGGAATATGGTCAGGACTTCAATATTGTCAATAATAGTAAAGAGACTAGGGCCAAATCTATTCAACAAAGAGATATGTGAGCTCTGTGATGGTCTATACCAGGGATCCCCAACCTTTCTTACTCGTGAGCTGCAGTCAAATGTAAAAAGACTTGGAGAGCAACACAAGCACCTTAAAAGTTCATGGAGGAGCCAAATAAGGGCTGTGATTGGCTGTTAGGGAGTCTCTATGCACACTATCTGCTTACAGGGGGCTTTATTTGGTAGTAAATCTTGTTTTTATTCAACCAAAACTTGCCACCAAGTGAGGAATTCAAAAATAACTCCCTGGTTTGGGGGCACTGAGAGCAACATCCAAGGGGTTGGTGAGCAACATGTTGCCCCCGAGCCACTGGTTGGGGATCACTGGTCTATACTATGCCTGGGGTATGGTGTCAGCCCAGTGAGCAACTCTAAAGGAGCTGGGGTAGGAGGGATTATGTCTGATCAGGTTTGGGGTTCCAGGGTGGGGATGAAATTGACTGGCATATATACAAGGTTTATGCTTCTCTTCTTTAACAACACAAGCTGTCTTTTTTGTTTCCAGCTTAAATTGTTTTTAAAATATGCTCTTGCTATTCCCAACAGGGCGATATGGGTGCTGTTGGAGCTGTAGGATTTCCGGGACTCAAAGGTTTAAAGGTGAGTGTAGGTTCATCAATTTCGTTTTAACTCACAGTGCTTAATTTGTGTAATATTCCATCCTTGCTTACTGCTGAGATTGTTGTTAGACTTCCATTCCTATGTATTATTTAGCAAAACAAGTGGTTAGCTGCTGTATACATCTCACCTTTGTGCCTGGTACTGAAAGAAAACATTCTTAAGAGTGGTATTTCTGGGAGCATTCTGCTGGGGATTGACTGCTTAGGATTCCAGTAATCATGTCCATGAAGCTATAGTTGCTATCCTTTAGGCTTCAGGTCAAGTTTAATGATTTCTGTGCTTAAATGAGACAGTGGGATACATTGTGCAGTATAAAGAACACTAATAAACCTGTTGCTGGATACTGGAATGGACCAAATCTACTCCAGACACTGTAATATGCA